>NW_025058433.1:0-5509 GCF_019279795.1 Protopterus annectens | reverse complement strand
TCCCCAATTTTTTTTTTTTTTTTTTTTTGAAATAAAGTTCTAAACTGCATACCTTCCCCTGGCTGTAGCACCTTTCCAACTTCAGGTATATTTTTTTCTGGTTTTCTTGGCTCTTCCCACTCTGTAGATTGAGTCTAAAACATTCTTCTTCCAGTGTACCACCCCTCTCACCACTAGGTGGCAGAAACCCATTGATTGTGACTGCAAAGTTTAAAAAAAAAATGCAGAAAATTTCTCTAACCAGCCTCATGCCATATATTGTATTTATTATTTTTCTGACCTACACTACAGATTCTGTAGACTTTTCCATCTTTTCTCATTTTTCTCCCAATAATCCCATTTTAACCCCAATTTTGAAATAAATTCTAAACTGCATCCCTTCTCGGCTGTAGCACCTTTCCAACTTCTGGTCACTGATTGTTTTCTGGACTTTTTTTTTGGCTCTTCCCACAACAAATCTTCTTTTCCATTACCACCCTCCCCCCACTACTAGGTGGAAATACACCCATTGATTGTGATTAAATTTTAAAAACAAAAAGACCTGCAGAAAATCCTCTAACCAGCCTCATGCCTTATATTATTTATAATTCTCTGCCCTACACTACAGATTCTGTGACTTTTCCTCCTCTTTTCATTTTTTTTCCATAACCCCATGTATACCTTTGCAATTTTTGAAATAAGAAAGTTCTAAACTGCATACCTTCTCCCTGCCTGTAGCACCTTTCCACCTTCAGGACAATGTTTGTTTTTCTGGACTTTTTCTTAGGTCTTCCCGCTCTTTAGATTTGAGTCTTGAACATTCTTCTTCCAGTGTACCACCCTCCTCTCACCACTAGGTGGCAACATGTGCTCATTGATTGTGACTGTAATGTTTAAAACAAAAAAGACCGGCAGTAAATCTTTTAACCAGCCTCATGCTGTACATATTGTATTTTTAATTCGCTGGCCTACACTACAAATTCTGTGTACTTTTCCATGTCTTTCTCATTTTTCCCTCCAGTAATCTCATATGTATACCTTTGCAATTATTGAAATAAGAAAGTTCTAAACTGTATACCTTCTCCCTGACTGCAACACCTTTCCAACTTCAAGACACTGATTGCTTTTCTGGACTTTATCATGGCTCTTCCCACTCTGAAGATTTGAGTCTTGATGAACCTTCTTCCAGTGTACTGCCCTCCACTTGCCACTAGGATGAAGCATACACCCATTGATTGTGACTGTAAAGTTTAAATGAAAAAAACCTGCAGTAATTCCTCTAACCAGCCTCATGCCTTATGTATTGTATTTATTACTTCTCTCTTACCTACACTACAGATTCTGTGGACATTTCCACCTCTTTTTCATTTTTTGCTTCCAATAATCCCAGTTGTATACCTTTGCAATTTTTCAAATAAGAAAGTTCTAAACTGCATACCTTCCCCCTGGCTTTAGCACCATTCCAACTTCAGGACACTGATTGTTTTTCTAGAATTTTTCTTGATTCTTCCTACTCTGTAGATTTGAGTCTTGATGAAACTTCTTCCAGTGTACCACTCTCTTGCCACTAGCAGCGTACACCCATTGATTGTGAGTTTAAAGTGTAAAACAAAAAGACGTGCAGTAAATCCTCTAACCAGCCTCATGCTTTACGTATTGTATTTATAATTCTCTCTGCCCTACACTACAGATTCTGTAGACTTTGCCTCATATTTCTCATTTTTATTTACAATAAACCCATATGTATACCTTTGCTATTTTTGAAATAAGAAAGTTCTAAACTGCATACCGTCTGTCTAGCTGTAGCATCTTTCCAACGTCAGGTCACTGATTGTTTTTTCTGGACTTTTTCTTGTCTCTATCTCCTCTTTAGATTCATATCTAAAATATTTTTCTTCCAGTGTACCACCCTCCTCTCTCCACTATGTGGCAGCATACACCCATGGATTGTGACTGTAAGGTTTAAAACAAAAAAGACCTGCAGTAAATCCTCTATCCAGCCTCATGTCTTATGTATTGTATTTATAATTCTCTCTGCCCTACACTACAGATTCTGTGGACTTTTCCTCCTATTTCTCTTTTTCCCCATCCAATAATCACACATGTATACCTTTGAAATTTTTGAAATAAGAAAGTTCTAAACTGCATACCTTCATCTGGCTGTAGCACCTTTCCAACTTCAGGTCATTGATTGTTTTTCTCGACTTATTCTTGGCTCTTCCCACTTTTTATATTCGATTTCTTTTCCAGTGTACCTCCTCTCGCCACTATGTTACAGCATGTACATTGATTGTGAGTTTAAAACAAAAATTATTTGCAGTAAACCTCTAACCAACCTCATGCCTTATGTATTGTATTTATAATTCTTTTTGCCCTACACTGCAGATTGTATGTACTTTTCCATCTCTTTTTCATTTTTTGCCTCCAATAATCCCAAATGTATACCTTCTGAAATAAGAAATTTCTAAACTGTATACCTTCTCCCTGGCTGTAGTACCTTTCCAGCTTCAGGTCACTGATTGTTTTGCCTGGACTTTTTCTTGGCTGCTCTGTAGATTCTAGTCTTGATAAACCTTTTCTTCTTCCAGTGTACCACCCTCCTCTCACCACTAGTGCAGTACACCCATTGATTGTGACTGTAAAGTTTAAAACAAAAGACAGTAAATCCTAACCAGCCTATGCCTTAAGTATTGTATTTATAAAATTCTCTGCCCTACACTACAGATTCTGTAGTCTTTTCTCCCTCTTTCTCATTTTCCTCAATAATCCCATATGTATACCTTTTGCAATTTTTAAATAAGAAAGTTAAACCTGCATAGCTTCTCCTAGCTGTAGAACTTTCCACTTCAGGTCACTGATTGTTTTTCTTTTTCTTGGCTCTTCCCTCTGTAGATTCAAGTCTTGATGAACCTTCTTCCAGTGTACCATCCTCCTTTCACAGGTGAGCATACACCAATTGATTGTGACTCCAAAGTTTAAAACAAAAAGGCCTACAGTAAATCCTCCAACCAGCCTCATGCCTTATGTATTGTATTTATGTCTCTCTAACCTACACTACAGATTCTGTAGACTTTTCCACCTCTTTCTCATTTTTTCCCCTCCAGTAATCCCATAGCTATACTTTTGCAGTTTTTGAAATAAGAAAGTTCTAAACTGCATACCTTCTCTCTGGCTGTAGCACCTTTCCAGCTTCAGGTCACTGATTCTTTTTCTTGACTTTTTCTTGCTCTTTCCACTTTGTAGATTCGAGTCTCAATGAATCATCTTCTTCCTGTGTACCACCCTCCAATCTCCACTAGGTGGCAGCATATACCCATTGATTCTGACTGTAAAGTTTAAAACTAAAAAGACTTACAGTAAATACTCTAAATAGCCTCATGCCTTACATATTGTATTTTGAATTCTCTGCCCTACACTACATATTCTGTGGACTTTTCCACCTCTTTCTCATTTTTTCCCTCCAATAATCCCATATGCATACCTTTGTAAATTTTGAAATAAGAAAGTTGTAAACTGCATACCTGCTCCCTGGCTGTAGCACCTTTCCAAATTCAGGTCACTGATTGTTTTTCTGGACTTTTTCTTGGCTCTTCCCACTTTTTATATTCGAGGCTCGACAAAACTACCATTATACCATCCTCCTCTCGCCACTATGTTACAGCATGTACATTGATTGTGAGTTTAAAACAAAAATTATTTGCAGTAAACCCTCTAACCAGCTTCATGCCTTGGGTATTGTATTTATAATTCTTTTTGCCCTACACTGCAGATTCCATGTACTTTTCCACCTCTTTTTCATTTCTTTCCTCCATCCAACAATCCCATATGTATACCTTTGCAGTTTCTTAAATAAGAGAATTCTAAACTGCATACCTTCTCCCTGGCTGTAGCATCTTTCAAACTTCAGGACACTGATTTTTTTTGGACTTTTTATTGTCTTTTTCCATCCTGTAGATTCGAGTCTCGATGAACCTTCTTCTTCCATTGTACCACCCTCCTTTTGCCACTGGGTGGCAGCATACACCCATTGATTGTGACTGTAAAGTTTAAAACAAAAAAAGACCAGCCTCATGCCTTACATATTATAAATCTCTTTGCCCTACATTACAGATTCTGTGGACTTTTCCACCTCTTTCTCATTTTTCCCTCCAATAAACCCATATGTATACTTTTGCAATTTTTTAAATAAGAAAGTTATAACCTGCATAGCTTCTCCCTAGCTGTAGAAACTTTCCACCTTCAGGTCACTCATTGTTTTTCTGGACTTTTTCTTGGCTCTTCCCCCTCTGTAGATTCAAGTCTCGATGAACCTTCTTCTTCCAGTGTACCACCCCTCTTTCACAACTAGGTGGCAGCATACACCCATTGATTATGACTATAATGTTTAAAACAAAAAAACCTGCAGTAAATTCTTTACCCAGCCTCATGTCTTACTCATTGTTTTTATAATTCTCTCTACTCTGCACTACAGATTCTGTAGACTTTGCCACATTTCCCATTTTTCCCTCCAATAATCCCATATGTATCCCTTTGCAATTTTTGAAATAAAAAAGATGTAAACTGCATACCTTCTCCTGCCTGTATCACCTTTCCAATTCTAGGTCACTGATTGTTTCTCTGGACTTTTTCTTGGCTTTTCCCACTCTGTAGATTCGTGTCTCAATGAATCATCTTCTTCCAGTGTACAACCCTCCTCTAACCACTAGGTGGCAGCATACACCCATTAAATGTGACTGTGAAGTTTAAAACAGAAAAGACCTGCAGTAAACCCTCTAATCAGCCTTATGTATTATATTTTTAATTCTTTCTGCACTACACTACAGATTATATGGACTTTTCCACCTCTTTCTCATTTTCCCTCCAATAATCCCATATATATATGCCTTTGCAATTTTTGAAATAAAGTTCTAAACTGCATACATTCTCCCTAGCTGTAGCTCCTTTCAATCTACAGGTCACTGATTGTTTTTCTGGACTTTTTCTTGACTCTTCCCACTTTTTAGATTCGAGGCTTGATGAAACTTCTTTTTCCAGGGTACCACCCTCTTCTCACCACTATGTTACAGCATGCACATTGATTGTGACTGTAAAGTTTAAAACAAAAAAGACCAGCAGTAAATTTTCTAACCAGCCTCATGCTTTATGTATTGTATTTTTAATTCTTTATGCTTTACACTACAGATTCTGTGTACTTTTCCACCTCTTTCTCATTTTTCCCTCCAATAATCCCATATGTATATCTATGCAATTTTTGAAATAAGAAAGTTCTAAACTGTATACCTTCTCCCTGACTGTAGCACCTTTCCAACTTCAGGTCACTGATTTTGTTTTGAACTTTTTCTTGGCTCTTCTTACTCTGTAGATTCGAGTCTTGATGAATCTTCTTCTTCCAGTGTACCACCTCCACTTGCCAATAGGTGGCAGCATACACCCATTGATTGTGACTGTAAAGTTTAAAACAAAAAAGATGTGCAGCAAATCTTCTAACCAGCCTCATGCCTTATATATTGTATTTATACTTCTCTCTGCC
>NW_025058432.1:0-5635 GCF_019279795.1 Protopterus annectens | reverse complement strand
GGGATGTCCTGGAGGTGGTATTAGGGCAAAGTAGCTTCTGCATTTGGTATTGATGTGCTGGCAAAGAGGTGCAGCAAGGCTGGCCCCATTTGTGGAAAATCAATCTGCAACCGAGAGACCACTCATGAGGCAACGTACCTGCTTAGCTTGTCCCTATCACGTTGGATTTCCCGGGATGTGCTATCAGAAAATGGGGAGACACAGCCCATTGCCATACCCTGAGGGCTTCTCAAAGGGGTAAGACTTGGTTCCCTTGTTTGTTCAAGTACCAGACCACTGACATGTTGTCTGTCTGAATCACATTTGTCCCTAGAGGAAGAGAGTCCTGAAAGTACAGCAAACCAGAAGTACTGCTCTCAACTCCAGAACATTGATATGCAGATGTGACTCTTGATCCGTCCATGTGCCTTGGACGTTTTTCCCCTGAAAATGCCCCCCACCTATCAGGAAGCGTCCGTGGTCACAGTGGCTACTGGGGACAAAGGGTCTTCCGATTGTAACATGAAGAGACGTCAACCACCACCAAGGTCTCTCTTGCAAGAATCTGATGAGAATCATGTGGTGCATTGGTAGCTTTCTGGTAAGACCACTGAGAAAAAAGGAGCCATTGAAGGATTCATATGCATCCTTGCAGTGGTACAGCCAGGATTGCTGCCACCATCAAACCTAGCACCTTCAAGACCTCTGCTGCTGTGGGTTTGTTCTTTGACACCAGTGAGATTGACTTTGGAGAAGTGAGACTCTTTGATTGGAAGACGGTGATGGTTGAGGTATCTAACTCTGCTCCTATAAAACGGTATGCTGCATGGAAATAAGGCAGACTTTTAAGTTGATTGTAATGCCTAATTGATGGCAGAGTGTCAGATTTATTGTGTTGCCTGAGTCAATTGATGCCTGGTGGTAGCAGTGAGGAGCCAATCGTCTAGGTATGGAAACACCTGGAATCCTAGACGCCTCAGGTGAGCTGACCACTGCCATGCATTTGGTGAACACTCTGGGGCTGTAGTGAGACCAAAGGGCAGGGCTTGAAACTGGTAATGATTGGCTCCCAGCCGAAACGCAGGTGACCCCTGGAGCTCTGTTCATCTTTATGTGATAGTACGCCCTTGAGATCTATGGAGCACATCCAATCGCCTTTCCCTAGGAAGGGAAGAATGGACTGAAGGTGACCATTCGAACTTCTTTTTACAAATTGGTTGAGTCTGCTGAGGTCCAAGATAGGTCTCCAGTCCCCTGTTTTCTTTGGTCCCAAAAAAGAATCTTGAGTAATTTCCCAATCCAACTTGGTCTGCTGGGACTGGTTGGATGACTTTTTTCTAGCAATTTTTGGACCTCACGATTGCTTGTTCCCTGAGACTGGGTGGAACATCTGGGATTCTGTTTACAGGAGAGGGGAAGAGAATGGTATGAAATTCCTCTGAAATGATGCTTTGTACCCATGTATCTGATGTTATGTTTAGCCAGGCTTCTGGGTAAAAAGACAAGCCCCCCGACTGCCTCCAGAGGACAGCCAGCCTCCTTTCAGGGGGCTGGTAGGGCTGACCAGAAACTGGCCTCTGTCACCCTGTGCGGGACTCTGCCGGGGCGGCATCTTCTGTTATAACCCCTCCTCTGCCTCTAGAGGGGTTTCTCCACGTGTGTCCTGAAAGGCTCCCTGTGCTGGAACCACATTTTCCCCCCTAGGGCCTTGGGAGGCGAGTAGGGTAGAAAAGGGACTCCAATGGCAGATAGGTCTTGCCTTCCTGCTCACACCTGGTTAAGTTTCCTTTACTTTAGGCCCAAACAGTGATGAGCCATCAAATGGGGTGTTGATAAAGGAAGACTTAAAGGGCTCTGCAAAGGAACAGAGACGATCCAGGCTTGTCTGCAGAGCAATGCCTGAACTAGGCTCTACTCAACCATCAGCTGCATAAGATATGAGACGAGGGACGAGTTCAAAACCCAAGTTTAGGGTAGCGAGCTGTGTTGACTTTGTCGGCAACCCCTGCAGTTAACCCTGGAGAGCATCTCCTAGCTCTTTCAGGAGATCTCTTGTCTTGTAAATGGGTTAAATAGTTCAGTGATTGCAGAGAAAAAATCGCTGAACTAAACATGCTTTCCCATATCTATCCATGATCCTAGAATCTCTGTTTGGAGGATGGATAGACGGATGTTTCAGACACTTCCTTTTGGTGGCTGCAGCTACCACCATGGCATCAACAGGCACTCCTTTGGTCAAAAAGGCTTTGTCCACTGGGGCAGAGATGAACTTATTGGCTTCCGAGGAAAAGGTTCCATGGCCTCTGACTCCCACGCCCAAGAGATCAGTTTCCCTGAGCTTCGTAAGGCAGAGACACCCAAGAAGTGGGAAAGGGTTTAGACCCAAAAGCCTTCAAGAGCACTGGGCTCCCTCAGTAGGGGTTTTGGACTGCCAACGCCCCCCTAAGGATCTCCAATATCTCCACAAAGGAGATATCCTCAGAGGGGATCGAGGGACCTCTGACTCATCCAAGTCCGTGTCGATGTCAAAGACTCCTGTGGGGGGTCTAAGTGCCTCCACTTGTACAGTCCCTTCCTAGGTACCTCCTCAGTGGGTAGATCTGGGGAGGTCTTGAAAGAGCAGGGATGCCCTGTGGGGCTACTTGAGGCTCAGGGTCTCTATGCTTAGGGGACCGGGAGACGAGAAGGACACAGGAGCTTGAGGGGAGAAGGAAGCTCGAACTGATGCCAACAATGTCTTAGAAGACAGGACTCTTCTCATGGCACTGAAAGCACCATGGCTCCGACGGGAAAGGGGGAGACTGATCTGGGGGGACCGCCTGATCCTCCCGACCGAAACCATCCGAGCCAGAGGTAGGAGCCAAGCTCATCCAAGCTGAAGCCCGAGAGGAAGAGTCGGCACTGACAAATCAGTCCGACTATCCTCCCGGGCCAGACAGGGAGGTGTCGGCTCCTAGGTCCTCTGTCGGCCGAGGACATCCAGTAGATGGAACCGATAACACCGTGTGGCTCGGTTCCAAGGTTCAACAACCCTCGATTCGGCTCCTTCGCTCAGAGTCCAGTACGGGTCGGAGGAGGAATAGTCAAGTCCGGGTTTAATGGTCTTCGGCTCGCACGACAACAATTTAGCAAGTCCTGGTGCCTGTAAAGCTTCTGCACTAGCCGATCCATATCAAAAGGCTGACCAAGACTTAGGAATGCCCCAAGGTGCTGACTGGATGAGGGAGCCTCAGAGACCGGCTCCAAGACTGGGAGCTGGCTCAACCGGCCCTCGGTTCCGAGGACTGTGGAACCGATGACCTGTACCCTCTATTTTTTGCCTTTTTGGGGTTTTTAGAATCTGAAGATTTTGAAGAAGTGCGGGCACCTTCCTGGCTACCCAACCCTCGAAAAGATGCTGCAAACCCCTATCAATGATTTTTCTTTTTGAGAACCCTAGATGAAAAGAGGGCAAATACTGCAAGAGTCTTGGAGGTGTTTAGCCCCAGAAGTAAACACATTGGACATGTCTGTCCGTGATGGACATTTTCTGTCCACAATCTGGACTTTTTAAAATTTGGGGGTGAGACTTTTCCCCATCCACATGTTATAAAAAACACCACAAAATTAACCTGTATAGGTTAAATACAGGGCTAAACAAAATGATCAATAAAATACAAGTGATCCCAAAGGAAGAATTTTTTTAAAACAGATTCTAAAAGGAAAATCTAAAGACTAAGAAAAGAATCTAAACTACTTATGAAATACATTAAAAAGGGAATATTTTATAACATAAAAATGTAAAGATTATAAATTCAAGTTCTTTTATAGAAAGCTTTTTTAAAATTTTAAGGGGGTCCAGACCAAATTAAATATAAAAGGGCCCTAAATGCAGATAAATTTTTAATGACAAAACTATATTATTTACTCAAAAGGGGAAACTGAAGATTTTTGGCAGTAATTTTACAACCACAAGAGGGCTCCATTACACCTGATTCAGGCTCACAGTTTTTTTCGGGTTTTGGTTCATAGGTTAAAAGGCTATCTGCCCGAGGGCATTTGCCTAGATCGTTTTGTTTAGCCACCCCAGTATGGGGAACTATCCCCATTTTTTTTTGTCCCTTTAGCAGTGACACTGGGGTTTCCCTTATTATTCCCATCCATTGGTCAAGATTTCTCTTGAACAAGGCCAGAGGTGCTCTGCCTAATGTACCGGGATTTTGTTCCACAGCATAGGGAGTTTTTGGGTGATGAATCTATTCCAGCACGTTTTTGCCTTTAAATTTAAGCCCCCCCCTTGTGGTCTGATGGATCTAGTTTTTTAGGTGAAGCATTTCATCAAATCTGGGTTTGACATGGCCATGTTAGGCAAAGGTCACCTCTGAGGGTAACACTGAATAGAGCTGGAGTTCTTTTAGTCGGGCAGCATAGGACAGATTTTTTTAGACCCTTTTTCCTTTGGTGAGGAACTTTTTGGCCTCCAGCTGCTGCAAGGGCGGGTCAGATAATCTGGGGCATTGTACTCAATCATTGGTCTGATGAGTGATGAGTAAAGGAGACTATGACCTCCTTGATCTAGATGAGAATCCCTTTATGATAAGGGGGAATGTAGAAGGTCTTCCTAACTACTTTAGCTACATGGGTGTCGAATGACAGACTATATCAACCTGGGTCCCCAGGTCCCTGATAACTTCTTCTGTGCTCAGTGGATTGCCACCATTTGGTAGCTAGGGGGAACCTTGTTTTTCCCCAAAGGGGATGACTATGCATTTTTGGCATTTAACTTTTGGCTGGCTCTGGCACCAGTTATCCGTTCTGTGAGACCCTTCTGAAGGATATCTGTTCAGATTTTTTTACTACCCCGTTTGCAGTCATCTGCAAACTTTTTCCCAAAAACCCTCCTGTGTTTGCTTGTACTGAAAAGTAGATGCCAAAAAAGAGTGGGCCCAGGACTGACCCTGTGGGGCACCACTTGTGACAGGCTTTGAGTCTGACATGGGCCAGCAGCTCTGACCCTGTGGGTTCTGTCATAGCCAGTTTGAACCCATCTTGTGATGTATGGACATTTGCTGATGAGTTTTTTAATGATACCCAATGGGTATTTTCCAGCCAGATCGAGGTAGGCTGTATGGACTGCCTTTCCCATCAATGGCTTTGGTGACTGTTTTCAACCGTTTAAAAAGGGATGATCTGTTGACAAAGCCAAACTGGGGGGATCCAAAGTCTGCAAATTCTATGTCTTTATTTATGAGGTCCATTATGATCCTCCATGGCTTTGCAGATAAGGCTTGTCAAGAGGGCCGGAATTTTCCCGGGTCGGGGGGGCACCCCTTTTGAAGTGGCCACAGTTGCAGGCCATGGGACGATCCAGAGGTAAGATTTTATTAAACAGCTGTCCTAGCTGTGGGTTTAATTCTCATTGAGTTCTGGAGCCCCAGCCGGGACACCATCAGGGCCCATGGATGCTGTGTTTTTGCTTTGGAGAGCAGTTCTCACTTGGGGGTGGAGATGTTTGGGGGTGCAATCGTATAGATATTTTCCTTTAGGGGGGGAGTTTGCACTGAACCTGTCAGCCAGTATGTTGGCAATGTCTGTAGGATCAGTAATCTTTACATCATTTTTAACTAGTTTGAGCATATCTGGGAGTTTCCTCCCAGGTTTCTAACATAAAAAACCC
>NW_025058431.1:0-6082 GCF_019279795.1 Protopterus annectens | reverse complement strand
AAGGTTAAAAAGTTGAAAAGGCAAAAAAAAATACTTAGAATCGGGAAGGTTTGTTTTTTCTGGTCTCTGCTGCTCTGGGACCTCTGCGGGACACCAGGGGGGGCTGTGCTGGGTTCTCTATAGCCAGAAAGCCCCCCAAGGCGCGTTTTATGGCAGGGGCGGGAAAAACAGGAAATCCCAAAAACCCAAAAACTACAAGTTACTGCCTTAAACCACTCCTCTGAGGACAAACAGGCAGCTCAGTACCCCTACCCCATGTGAGTGAAACTACCCCTTGGCCAAAAAAGGAAAAAGGGAGAAAACGGAAACAAAGAAAAAGCCCGGGGATCAAAAAAATCTGATCAGTGGAACAAACTATTGGAAATTTGGCAAGAGGTTTTTTCAAGTTTTTTCAAAAAGGGCAGAAAATACAATAAAGGTGTGACAATTTGCTATAAAAATCTAGTACACATGAGTGATTAGCCTGTTGTTTAATTTTTAAGCAAAATTTAAAAAAGCAAGTGCAACAAACAATTCAAGCTATTCAGTCAGGTAAAAAAGTCAGGCAGAAATGCAATCGGGCTTGTCAAATGCAGTACTTAGAATCGGGAAAGATTGTCTTTCTGGTCTCTCTGCTCAGGAACTCTGCTGGACCCACAGGACGTGCTGATTTCCTATCCCGAAAAACCCCGCTGCTTTATAGCAGGGAGCTGGAAAAGACAGGAAATTACCCAAAAATGGCCAATAAACTACAAGTTACTGCCTTAAACCACTCCTCTGAGGACAAACAGGCAGCTCAGTACTCCCTACCCCACTGTGAGTAAAGAAACTACCCCTTGACCAAACAAGGAAAATGGAGAAACACGGGCTAAAAAAAGCCCAGGGATCAGAAAAATCTGATCACTGGAACAAACATTAAAAGTATGGAAAACAAGAGTATTTTTTTTTTTCAATTTTTTCAGAAAGGCAGAAAATAAAATTTGCTGTTTTTGACAAATTTGCTATAAAAAGCAGTACACTTGATTATTAGCCTGTTGTTTAACTTTTAAGCAAAACTTAAGCAAGCAAGTGCAACAAACAATTCAAGCTATTAAAGACAGTAAAAACATGTAATAACAGAATAAAACAGGCAGAAATAGCAATGAAAGGTTTAAAAAAGTTGAAAATGCAGAAAAAAAACTTAGAATCTGGAAAGTTTGTTTTTTCTGGTCTCTGTGCCAGGAACTCTATGGACACCAGAGGAGCTGTGCTGAGTTTTTCAGGCCAGTTAAAATTTACATGGTCTGTACACTTGTAGGTGAGGCTGGCCCCGCCCATCTGACCTGTGAATTTCTGGGTACAGGCTTATAGTGCCTGCATATTTGCACTGTTACCTACGGGAATTTGTACACCTTGTTTGTTGAGCATAGTCTAGATCCAGGCCTCCTGACTGTAGCTTTGTTTGTATGCATGTTTGCTTGTTATTTCCTGAAACACTGATTCCACCTGCAATGCAGATTTACAGCACCTCTGTGGATCCCTAGTGACATCTTATTGCTTACTGTACTGATGTCCATGTCTCACTTGACAGAACTCACTGTTTGTCCTGTTTGCATGTAAGTTGCCTGTAAAAATTGCATATGACTTACTGGCATTTGCTCACGAAAACATTTATATGCCAACAAAAATCAGAAGCACTACCCCCTCACATACCACCTTGAGTACCTTGTTCCCCATTGGCCCTATGTTTGTTAATTATTATAAATTTCACAATACTATGGTAGCATGTGCAAAGGTCACTTGTCAATCTCCTCTCTGGTCCAGTTGGTGAATCTGTGAGTCATGTGGCAATGTTACAGCTGCCTCATGTACACAGAAAACCCCTCTCCCTTCCCAAAAACACAACACATTGAGAGATGCAACCACATAGCAAATTGGGGCTAAGCTTTTTCCCCTCAGTACTGGCAAAACCTGTCAGGTGGAGGGATACTAAAAAACCCCAGTCTCACATAGACCTCCACAAGCAATAAAAACATAAACCAGGCATTCTTGGAGTCTCAGAATAGCATCCTGCCTGAGCAGCAGACACCTCGGGAGACACACAAATTTTTGGGCGGGAACACATAGCTCACAAAGCCTGTGGAACAGTCACAGCCCCTATTAACAACACACCTGCTACAGTTGTAATAGGTACCTCTATCGCCCGGTACACTGAGGGTCACCAGGCTGAACAAGGAGAAGGTCACGGTGAGATGCCTGTGGGGACATGATCCACCACATAACAAGAAATCCCAAGGCATGACAAATATGACTCAGTCATTGTCCATGCCAGTTGAAGACCTGTGATTCCCCCCTGGGCTACATGATAGGGGACATAGAGGTGCTTCTGAGCATGTGGCACAGGCTGGTATGACGCTGACCTTGTGTTGCTTCTTTCCCCCACCAAGAATGCTGCCACAATATGTGGGGTGATCAATTTCTAAAGGTTTTTTTCTGACATTTGGGGGTCCAATGCCTGTCAGTGGGGTTACATGCTGAAAACCACTTTTTTAGGGACAGCTTGCACCTGTCACCCATGGGTTGTATATTGGCAAAGGCCTTCTACACATAGTCCTTTTATGCAAAGGGTCAAATTACAAACCACCTACACAGGTATCACATGGGGTAGGACACTAATAGTAATGCTACTCAACCCAGCAGTGTAAACCTCAAGATGCATGCACTGGAAACTGTCCCATGGAAACAGCAATATCTGTGCAGTAACAAAACCTGGTACAAGGCTCCCAGGTGCACCCCATCACTGCCAGGTCATACCCAAACCCTGCTTGCCCCAAACATGCACCAAACAAAAACAGGGGGGAAATATCCAAAGGCACCACAGATACACACACCTCCAGGTTGGTGGCACAGCACAAAGCATGAGCCTATCCATGTGCAACTAACAGGGGGTTTGACTGCCTTCAGGTTCATAGCCTGGCCCCACACCCCCCCAAAACAGGAAACCCACTTTTCCTGACAACACTGGGAATATGACAGTCTCACAAACACCATTATATTTGGGCTGCCAACCCCAAAAAATGTGAGCATTTTAGATCCAAGACCCTAGCTGAAATTCAGCATTTATTCATGAATTGCTATGGAACAACTTGTTACCACCCCCCAAGAGGTGAAAAAATTGCACCTGTTCATCAACAACATGTGGACTATATCCTCCAGACCAGATGTGTATCCTCCCGGTAGGATGACACCAAAACAACTCACATATTTACCCATGCAGCCCCACAGAACACCACAGTCATAAAGTTGTCTAATGCAAATTCCTTGTATTCACATGAGGCAGGCTTCAGACATGGGAACTATGAAGGTCACAGGTACATATGACATGCATCATGTGTGCATTGACATTACTGATATAATCTATGTCCCAAAATTGGGGAAAACCCCACACATGGACAAACTGTGAAAAAACACATGGGGTTTAGAAAACAAACCCCCACCTAACTTTTTTGACACTTTGAGAGATACAGAGCAAGCATTTGCATTACTGGGAATCTTGATTTCTCCTGCTGTACTTATAGGGTGCTGACATCATCAGTGTTTAGACAGTGGAATATGCAGCATGTGGTGTGTTGTACTAGGGCCAAAGGGACATTTCTCCCATAGAATTCACACACCCCTGAGCACTTTCAGGATTCAAACCCTACCTAACTATGTTATGACACTTGAGGGGCAGGAAAATATTTGCATTACTGGGAGGCTTTTTTTCCTTGTACTTATAGGGTGCTGACATCATCAGTGTTTAAACAGTGGAATCTGCAGCATGGGTGTTTTTACTAGTTGCCAAAAGGGACATGTCTTTACATAGAATTGCACACTCCCTCCCCCAAAACACACTGAGCATTGCAGGATTCAAACCCCTACCTAACTATGTTATGACATTTGGGAAACAGTAGCAGGCCATTTGCATTACGGGAAAATTTTTTCTCCTTGTACTTATTGCTGACATCATCAGTGTTTAGACAGTGGAATATGCAGCATGTGGTTTTTTAAATTGCCAAAGGGACATTTCTCTTAAAATAGAACACACACACTCCCCCATTCACTGAGCCCAGGATTAAACACCCCCTAACTATGTTATGACACTTGGGAAAACCAGCAGAACGGCTTTTTGCATTACTGGGAGGTTGCTTTCTCCTTTGTACTTATAGGGTGCTGACATCATTTTTAACAGTGGAAAATGGCATGGTGTTTTTAAGTTCCCGGGACATTTCACAAAAGAATTGCACCCCCCCCTTCAAAAAACACACACACACACTGAGCATTGCGGGATTCCCCCTACCTAACTATGTTATGACACTTGAAGGGCAGTAGCAGAGCCTTTTTTACTAATCTTGTTTTCCCTGCTGTACTTATAGGGTGCTGACATCATCAGTGTTTGAGTGGAATATGCAGCATGTGGTGTTTTTACTAGTTGCCAAAGGGACATTTTTACACATAGTTGCATACACATTTAAAACACACACACACACACACACACACACACACACACCCCCCCCAAAAAACTTTGCAGGATTTAAACATGTTATGACATTTGGGGAAAGCAGCAGACCTTTTTACATTACTGGGAGGTTGCTTTCTCCTGTTGTACTTATAGGGTGCTGACATCATCAGTGTTTAGACAGTATAATATGCAGCATGTGGTTTTTTACAGTTGCCAAAAGGGACATTCTCTTACATATAAATTGCCCACCACACACATACAACACTGAGCTTTGCAGGATTCAAACCCCTACCAAATGTGTTATGACACAGAACAAGCAGATATATTTGCATTACTGGGAATTTTGTTTTCCCTGCACTTATAGGGTGCTGACATCATCAGTGTTTAGACAGTGGAATTGCAGCATGTTGTTTTTACTAGTTGCCAAAGGGACATTTCTTTTACACATAGAATTACCCCACACACACATACACTGAGCACTTGAATTTAAAACCCCCTACCTAATATTTATGAACTTGTGAGAGGCATAGAAACTTTTGCATTACTGGAGGCTTGCTTTCCCCTGCTTACATAGGGTGCTGAATCATCAGTGTTAGACAGTGGAATACAGCATGTGGTGTTTTACTTTTGAAAGGGACATTTCTTTTACATAGAACACACACTCTTCCCCACACAAAACACACTGAGCACTTGGGATTAAAACCCCCTCCCTAACTATGTTATGACATTTGGAGAACAAAGGGATTTGCATTACTGGGCTTGCTTTCTCCTGCTGTATTTAAGGGTGCTGACATATCAGTATTTAGACAGTGGAATATGCAGCATGTGGTGTGTTGTAGTTGCCAAAAGGGACATTTCTCTTACCAAAATTTTGTCACAACACACACACACCACAAAACACACACACACAAAAAAAAAAACCCCCCCCCCCCCGGGCAGGATTCAAACCCTACTAACATGTTATGACACTTGTAGAGACACAGCAGCGGCGCTATTCAAATTACTGGGATCAGTTGTGCTCCTGACATTTTATAGTGTGCTGCATCATTTTTAAAGAGGTATGTACATCTGTTACTATCCATCAGTAGGGGAGAATATATATGCATTAACTTTGCAGAGGCACAGTGGCTACTGTACGGGGAGGCAGATGCCAAAACACTGGGATAGCCTTCATTCCCTAGGACAACAGCCTAGTATTGCTCACCCATATGTTTACCTGTCAGATGCAAGTATCTGTTGCTCATAAACTGTTTGTGGGTCTTTATTGCCATAGTTTTCCCCATCTCTATGAACAACTTGTGTACTGGGGCAGATGTTTGCATATGAGTGGGATCCACTATTTACTTATGTCTCTGTTGTAATTTCACTGTGTGCACTGGGCAGTTTTTTATTGGGGGAGGTTCCGGGAAAATACAAATGCCAGATATGTGTGCAACTGCTGAACTGTGACTTTAAGTGTGTGAGCATCCCCAGTTCACAGTTTATAGGGCCTTTTGACTGACAGTCTCATTTATCTAAGGGGCGAGCATGCCCAGTGTGAACTTTCCTTTGTTGAGATCTGGTCCACCACATTTGTTTTGTGTGGACTTCATTTATATTTCACATGTACAGTTGAGTGTTGGA
>NW_025058430.1:0-8529 GCF_019279795.1 Protopterus annectens | reverse complement strand
TTATTGCCAGAAGAACTCATGCTAGAGCTGAGCTATAATCTGTCTGGTTGGTGTTTTGAATGTTAGAATGTCATTGTGCAACATTAATATCAAATGTCATTAAATTCATTTCTCTGTCTCCTGCTATATTGAATATTTGCTGGGAATAGATGTGTATTGAAGCACGTCTGTAAGGGAATCGGAAGATTATATAACTGCTAATTTACTGTTTCTACGCTGGGCTGGGTCGTGTTTTTTTAACTTAGATGAGTAGAGGGAAGTTGGAATAGGAAAACAAGGTGTTCATATTATGCAGTTTCACAGTCCCATACATAAGTGGGACTTCAAAAACTGTTATAAATGAGTAATTGCTGGTAATTACATTGTTATGCCTGAAAACTCTTAAAAAAAAAAAAAAATTCTAATGACATTGTGTGTTTGTATAGGGTAGCAGAGTGGCACAGGGAATAGCATTGTCGCTTCACAGCAAGAGGTTCCCTGATTTGATTCTTGGCTGGGGTGCCTTCTGTGTGCAGTTCTGCATGTCCTCCCTATGTTTGCATGGGTTTCCTCCCACATTCCAAAGACATGCAGTAACTTGATTGAACACTGTATAAATTGGCCATAGGTGCAAGTGTGTGTGGTGTGGAATAACTGCAAAGACATGGCTAGCCACCCAACTGTGTAAACCTTTTTTTCTGGATGGTTGTCACTGTTGAAGTAAACTCTCAACTCCATGTGCAAAAATGGGGGAAAGAGGCATTGTGGATGGATGTGCATATATTAATTCTCAATATATTTATATTTGTCTGAGTGTTCCTGCAGAATTTATTATGCTTTGTCATCTTTTGTAACTGCAGTCCATGATTTAACTATCCGTCTGCACAAATGTGGCTAGAAATGGTCTGTAAACCAACCTAAGAACCTAGTTAACAAAAGTAAATAGAATATGTTTAAAACATTTAAGCATAATAATGATAAAGGGTTTTGCTACCTGTGCACTGGTTAAGTAAACGATTCCAGTTTTTCTGGGTCAGGGGTTAAGTGGAATAATCCGGGTAAATGGAGTTCTGTGAAACATGAATTCTAAGATGGCGCTACAAATTACAAACAAAAATACAAAATATATTGCTGAGTAAACATGTTTGACAAAAATGAAAGTTGAAGGACTGCTGAATGTTAGGTAAAGTGTTTTATGGTAAACCATTGTAGTAGGGTTGAGTTGTAAACACTGTGTAAAACACTGTGTAACTTGATTTTGTAAGTGGTCTTTACCTTAGTGTTGTGTAGTTTCGGTCTTTGTTGGGGAAGGCAGTTGGTGACTAATTGTTTTAGTAACTATAAAGTTAATGAAGGCAAAACAAAGACTGTAGCTGTGAACTTTGTACCTAAATATGAATTGGAATACCTATATTTATGGGGATGCAATGAAGTGAAGTACATAGGAATGTTGAGTAAAAGGGATTCTGGTATGGCCATTAAAGGTATATGTGAAGAGACATAAAAAGAAAACCATAAACGAGCTTCCAGTTTCTCAGTTTTTGTATTATGGATAGCAGGCTATAAGCAGTTAAAATACGTTTAGTCCCTTTACGTAGAAATAATGGAAATTGTGGAAACAGTATGTGTGTAGACTAATATTTTGGATTAGTAAAGTGGTGTTGGATTAATGATAATTTGTATAAAAGAATATGTGTAATGTTGGTAACTGTGAAGATGTTAACACGTTCTTTTCTTTTATGTAAATATACATGTACATTTTGTGTGTACCGATTGGTGTTCCTGTGTGACCTGTTGGTTAAAAACAAAAAGAAAAATCTAGAAGGCTAGACTTTCCACTCTGTGATTCCTTAAACCTCTTGTATTGGAGGTTTATGGTCCATTTTAATAGACTTAAAAGAAAAAAAATCATGGACATTTAGAATTGTCATTTAGCTAAAACACCTGATGTCCTTAAAGGGTCATTTGTATATATCCCATGTCGCCTCTAATACAAGAGGTTTAAGGAATCCTACAGTGGAAAGTCTAGCTTTGATAGATTTTTCTTTGTTTTTTTGTTTTTTTAATAGTGCTGAAAGTAACAGTTGCTATTTTTAATGAAGAAGTGTACCTGATGGCTTTTATTTAGTTTCTGAAATAAAACCACTCTGAGATGAATGGTAAAAGTTTCATTTACAGTTTTACTTCTGGGCAGAAATATAGTTGCTGTAAGTTATTCTTGAGTCCGTATGTCTACCGTTGCTTCTCTGTCTGTCAGTAAACCCTGGTGCTTGCCTCTCTCTAAGGCGTTAAATAAAATGGGGTGTAATGACATTGTCTGCCCTTGGCTCTGTAAGGAGTTGAGAGGCAGGGCTTGAATAAAGGTAGGTGTAATTGCATAACATTGTGGCCCCATTAAGGAAAGCCTTCACCTAGACAGTAGTAGTTGTAATATTTTGAGTGGAAAAAAATACACAGGCTTGTATTCTTGTTGGAAAATATACATTAGATTCAAAATGGCCACCCCATACCTCCACCCCCATTTTTGTTGATTCTGTTCAACTCACCCCTGCCACCCCTTAATCACTCTGTGGGCTCCTTCAGAACTTGGTGGATTGTCTGATCTAAGGAGTGTTTCTTCTTTCAGCTATGCTAGCATGTCAGCCCTTCAACCCTTTCTGGCATTTCATTAATCCTTAAGTTGTTACACCTTGGTCTGTCCTTCAGATTGTCTTTAGGATCCAGTGGTGATGCATATATTTGTAACTGTGCTTTGACTCTAAGTAATGTTTATTAGGCCCCCTTCTCTGTGACTTCCTTGGTTATGTTGTAGGAGAGCTTGATAACGTACTAGTCGTGCTCCATGGTTCATTCTTGCCACCTTGAATTTGGCATCTATAGGCTGCGTGACTGAGGGAGTTGGCTATGCCCCTAATTATAGCTTTCTGTAGCACATTTGGATACATTGCAGTATTGGAATATCCATGATGAGATGAGGTGGTGTAAGACAGTAACTAAAAAAAATGTCACTGCCGAGACGAACTACTTGAATTTTTTATTAACAACTAACAAATTAAAAAACAATAAACAGAACAACTGGATTGAGCGCTTTCTTCCCTCACATAGGGATTTCATCAGAATCAATAAGCATTCCCATAATCTTCCATTTATAGCCAATTACTATGACATCACAAGTAATTTAATGTTACAAAATTCATTAACATAAAGAACAACACGTGTAAAACATTTATTAAAACATTCTAAATAAATCCTACTATAAAATACATTATGTAAGAACTTAATAAATATTACAGAATCATGTTAAAACCTTTAGATTTATTTCCCAATTAAAGCTTTTTTGTTTAAAATGGGTTTGATAGAAATAATTTCATTCAAGCCAGGCGTTTGCCCAGCTTGTAACTTAATTTGCCACCATGTTTCTTTCTCTTCTGTGTGGCTTCTGTAATCCCCGCCCCTTGGATCATGTAAAACTTTCTCTAAAATTCCAAAATTAAACTCTGTAAAAACATTACAAGTTATCGTGTGTTTATATAATGCATTGTTAAAATTCTTTGTGGCAATCTGATATGCATGTTCATAAATCCTGTCCCTAAGCCTTCGTTCTGTTTTTCCCACATAAAAGGCCGGACAGGATTTACAAATAGCCAAATACACTATTCCTCTAGTTTGATAATTACCCTTAACAAAATTAATTCGACAATAAAATATTGTTTAAAATTATATGATCACATATTTTTATTTATTTATTTATATATATATTTATATATATATATATATATATATATATATATATATATATATATATATTTTCAAAGGAGGATTGGAATATTTTACAGAGTTTAAACAAAAATACCCATTTAAACAGTTATAAAAAAGAACTATTAATAGATTTTTATGGAGATAGGATATAATTATTATCCAGGACTATTTGAAGGAGAATACTATAGACAGTCAAAATGTGTAGCTATGGGGGTGTCATGTGCCCCCATTTTTGCTAACCTAGTCCTCTTACAATGGGAGCAAAATTTTGTATTTAATAGTCAATTTAATAAGTATATGGCATTATACATTAGATTCCTGGACGACATCTTAATTTTGCGGAAAGGTCCGGAAAATATAATTCAGGACTTTATTTTATATTTAAATGAGTGTACAGGTTTTCTCAGATTCACACACACATACAATAATAGGGGAATTAATTACCTGGATACATATATAGAGAAAGGAAGTAAAGGTTTTAATTCTAAAATATATAGGAAACCTACTTTCAGTAATTCTTATTTAGAATATTCCAGCAACCACCCTACTAAACAGAAAAACAGTATTGTTAAGGGACAGATGATTAGGGTTGCAAGAATGACCTCTGAAAGGAAGGATCTAGATGACAGACTAACCCAGGTTTCGAAAATGTTTGAAGAAAGGGGGTACCCAAATAAAGTGATTCAGGAATATAAGGAATATGTTATAGGAGAATGGTGTAATAAATATAAGCCTTTATTGGGTGACGAAAAAGGTGTGGAAGATGGTAAATACGTGAGAGAATTAGAGAATGTTGGATTTGAAAAGGCCATGGTTATACCATATGGTAGCAAAGCAAAAGAGATTGAAAACATTAACAAGAATTGGATCATTCTTAAAAAATAACCCCAAATTATGGGGTACAGGGGGAGATGAACCCAATTTTGTGTACAAATTGGGGCCGAATTTAAAGAGAAACTTTGAAAGTGTAAAAGGTAAAAAAAAAACTATGGTGGTACCAAAAATGTGGACATTGCTCTCAATGCAGATATATATATATATATATGGTAGTGATCATATAATTTTAAACAATATTTTGTCTAGAATTAATTTTAAGGGTAATTGTCAAACTAGAGGAATGGTGTATTTGGCTATTTGTAAATCCTGTCCGGCCTTTTATGTGGGAAAAACAGAACGAAGGCTTAGGGACAGGATTTATGAACATACATATCAGATAGCCACAAAAGAATTTTAACAGTGCATTTATATAAACACTCTAACTTGTAATGTTTTTACAGAGTTTAATTTTGGAATTTTAGAGAAAGTTTTATGTGATCCAAGGGGTGGGGATTACAGAAGCCACATAGAAGAGAAAGAAACATGGTGGCAAATTAAGTTACAAGCTGGGCAAACGCCTGGCTTGAATGAAATTATTTCTATCAAACCCATTTAAAACAAAAAAAGCTTTAACTGGGAAATAAATCTAAAGGTTTTAACATGATTCTGTAATATTTATTAAGTTCTTACATAATTTATGTATTTTATGGTAGGATTTATTTAGAATGTTTTAATAAATGTTTTACACATGTTGTTAACATTGGTCAGAAACCTATTTAATATTAATGAATTTTGTAACATTAATTACTTTGATGTCATAGTAATTGGCTATAAATGGAAGATTATGGGAACACTTACTGATTCTGATGAAATCCCTATGTGAGGGAAGAAAGCGCTCAATCCAGTCGTTCTGTTTATTGTTTTTTAACTTGTTAGTTGTTAATAAAAAATTCAAGTAGTTCGTCTCGGCAGTGACATTTTTTTTGGTTATTGTGGACTTTGCACTGTTGGGTTCGCTTTACATTTTGGTGTAAGACAGTGTTACCACTGGAAACTTAAGCTGCCAATAAAAGCTTCAAACTGAATAATTAACAAACCACTTTATTAAGGATTGTTTTCTGTTATGAGCTGCTGGCTCGGGTGTATCATTCCCTTTTTTTCTGCTCATACATACCCTTGCCCATTATAGCATTTCTGCATTCATTTGGGAGGTAATAAAATGCACACTTTTAATTAGGGATATTTAACCAGCAGGCTTTCTTTTTGTGATCTGAACTTGTCAACTCCTACAGGCAGGACTGTACTTGGCTACATTTATTGGCTCATGGGTAAGTACTGGGCTATCTGCCCAAGGGCATTTATAAGCCTAGCCAGAATGTGTTGGCTTTCGCCACCCCCTTAGTTTAGTTCCCTGTGCCTCTGTCCAGCAGAGCCATTAGTTCCCTGTGCCACTGTCCAGCAGAGCCAATGCAGTGATCCCCAGGGTAAATTTTCTGTTTCCCATCCACCCATCAAGGTTTCTCTTGAAGAGTGTTAGTGAGAGGCTTTGCCTGATGTATATTGGAATCCTGTTCCAAAGCATTGGGGAGTTTCTGGGACAGGAATCTATCCCTCCAGCATGTCCTATTTATCGTTGTGGTGAGGTTTATATCTCTAGAGCTTGTGGCTCTCCAGGATTTTTTTTTTAGGTGGAGCATGTCCATCAGTTCTGGGTTGGACATGGCCTTGTATGTCAGGCAGAGATCACCTCTGAGTAAGTGGTATGCAACAGAGTACAGCTGGTGTTTCTTGAGTCGGGCTGCATAGGGCATCTGTTTGAGGCCAGTAATCCTCTTGGTGGGGTACTTTTGCGGTCTTTCCAGCTGTTGCAGGTGTCTTGTAAGGTACATCCCAAATGGCATTGTATTCTATGATGGGTCTAATGAGTAGAGAGGCACAATAACTTCTTGTTCTAGATGCGACCCCTTTTGTGATTAGGTGGGCCACATAGAAGGGTTTTCTAACCACCTTGGCAATACGATTATCAAAGGAGAGATTACTGTCTACGTGGGTCCCCAGATCCCTCATTACATTTTTCTGTATTTAGGGGACTACCACCTATGTGGTAGTTTGCGTGTGCTTTGTTTTTATCATAGGGGATTACTATGCACTTTTTGGCATTTAGCTTGAGGCCATGATTTTAACACTAGGTTTCTGTCTCAGTGAGACCCATCTGGAGGGTGTCTGTATCAGCCGGAGAATCAATTATGGCCCCTAGTTTGCAGTCGTCTGCGAACTTGGTCAGCCATAGTCCTATACTTGCCTGTATCTCTGAGAAGTATGTACCGAACAGGAGGGGTCCTAGGACTGAGCCCTGGGGGACACCACTTGTAACCGGTTTAGAGTCGGATGTAGAGAGCCTGCAACTCTCACCATGTGGGTTCCATTCATTAGCTAGTTGCAACCCATCTCGTGCCGTAGGGGTTTATGTTCAAGCTGGTGAGCTTGTCTATAATACTAGAATGGGGAATGGTGTCGAAAGCCTTTGCGAGGTCTAGGTAGGTTGTGTGGACCTCCTTTCCCTCGTCTAATGCCTTGGTAACAATCTCAAAGAGGTCCATCAGGTTTAGGAGGCATGATCTGCCCTTAACAAAGCCAAACTGGGTAGGGTCCAAGGTTTGGAGGTTCCCATTGTCTCTGTTAATGACTTCCATGATGATGCGTTCCATAGCCTTGCAGACCAGGCTTATAGGGTGATAGTTCCCGTGGTCCGTTGTGGCTCCACCTTTGTGGAGCGAGATAACTGTTGCTGTGCGCCACTCTGTGGGTACATAGCCTGTAGAGAGCCTGAGTTTGAACAGTGTGTTTAGATGAGGGGTTAGTTCATTTTGGAGCTCTTGTAAGACACAGACTGCGACACCGTCCGGTCCCATTGAAGCTGTGTTTTTGGTTTTGGATAGGGCTGTTTTAACCTGTGTGTCTGTGATTGATGGGGACCCTACATTCTTCTGGTATGGTTATGGGCCCTACATTTTTCTGGTATGGTTATGGGCCCTTTGGGGGGTGAGAGGGGGGTGAAGTTTGCACTAAACCTGTCTGTCCGAATGTTGGCAATATCAGTCGGGTCAGTGTATTTTGTGCCATTCTGCACTAACTCAGAGCCGATCTGAGAGTTTCCACTTATGTTCTTGACATAGCTAAATATAATGCTTTGTGGTTATCTTTGGAGTCATTGGCAATTTTTCTTTCGAAACTAGCCTTAGATGATTTAATGAGGGATCGTAGTTTCTTGATGATACTGATCAGGGATGTCTTTTCTTGGGATTTTACTCTCTTCTGTACTAGTTTCCTCCTCCTGTTGTATAGCTTGTTTATGGCAGGGGTCCACCAGACTGGTTTCCTTTTCTTGGAGGAGTGAGTCTTGGTTTTACTTGGGATAGCACGATCCATGCATTCCTGCAGATGCTCATAGATTGCCTTTGTAAAGGTTTCAGCAGCTTGGGCAGCATTGTCCTTTAGGGGGTGGGGGTGGAATGTGGATATCCAGAGTATTTAGTCTATGGTCTGATCTAACCAGCAAGGGGTTGACCTCCCAGTGTGGAACACCAGTCGCCCATGTTGGTAATTACCAGGTCCAATATGTTGTTCCCATTTGTCTTTCTGATGTTGGTTTCTGTATTTAATGTGGATCAGGCCATTTACTCAAGAATTAATACCGAACTATATAGTTAAAGTGTAACTTTTTTTGAAGTAAAAATATGTAGATTTACAAGGCATTCCATCCTGATGCTTTCACTAGCTCTGTGTTCCCCCACTGACTCCTGTTTTAATTACTCAGTACCAAGTCCCACCCCTTTCCTTGTGTTCTGTTGTCCAGTCTGCTTCAACTTCTACCATTGTATGTCTGTACTGCTTCAGTATTACTTTTCCATGCTTTGTAATTAACCCTGGTAACCCTTAGTCCCTTTTCCCAGGTATCCATTGGTCCTTTACCCA
>NW_025058429.1:0-5916 GCF_019279795.1 Protopterus annectens | reverse complement strand
AAAAAAAAAAATATAAAACTATATCATACTACACACACACACACACACACACACACACACACACACACACAGACACACGCACACTATACCTACCCTACACTCACACACACACACACACACACACACACACACACACACACACACACACACACACACACACACTACATATACTATACTATACCACACACACACACACACACACACACATGCTACATATATGATAGTATACTACACTATCACAAAAACACCTTCAATGACTGAAGAAACATCAAACTGGCACGAAGTAATAGTTCAAAAGCTTTAATTGCATAAAAATCACAGCAAAACAGAATCAAGCGCCTTCACCTGACTAATATCAGGCTTTATCAAGATACAAAAAAAGCTGAAACCACCATTCTTTTATATCATTAGATGCAGTCACATGATAGTTAATTGTGAATAATTAATTAATAATTACTCTCATTAAAAACTTTTTTTTAAAAAGACATTACATAGTAAATACATACCTTAGAAACGCCATTAATTAAATATACCATATAAAGTATTTGACTAAAAAATGAATGTAACCACAAATTAATTTAATTTAAAATGTATTGTCATAAAAAATATGTTGTAATAATAAATATGTTATAATAAATATATACCAACATTATTATAATTTTGCTCTTTCTCATCCTAAGAATACTTTTAATACTAATATTGTCATTAAGACCAGGAGGTTTTGAAGCATCTAACCTTAATTGCCAAAATAGTTCTCTACATTCGAGAAATGTTTCCCATCAATTTCTTTGGTCTTGCAAAACTTGCTCCAAGACCACAAAAACTTTTAACTGCATGTTAGGGCACTGGGTAAAATGCTTGTGTGGCATTAGTGTCTTTCTTTTTAGTTACCTCTTCATATAGGTGTTCATAGATCCTACTGCCTTAGGGTCTTTCAGTCTTCCCTACATAAAAACTGTAGCATTGTGTACAGACCCTAAATATACTCCTCTAGTTCCACAATTAAAATTGCATTCCTTGGATACCTAAAATTTCTTGAGTGAATATGCCAATTACTGGTACTTAAAAATAAAATGACACTGGCTGCAGGCTCCACATTTAAATGTACCCAACCTTGAAATAGATGTGTCTGTCTCAACATGATTTTTACCTTCATATAAACCTTTTTAAATTTGTGTCTCTTCTTTTTCACAAAACTAGGCTCTGAGGTATCACACACGATATCTTCCTCAAGTGTCAGTACTACTAATATTTTAAATACAGTTGGATTCTAAATATTCAGCATCCTTAGTAAATGTGTAAATAAATGTGCTATTTGACTCAAATTTGCCTTCCTGTACCGTTTTCTCTACTGTCTGCTGTCCAATGCCCAATAATGGGTAATATTTAAATTCTATTAGTACTACCTCTGAAGCCAATTTGTTGATCAAACTTGTTGGATAACCTCTGCAAAAAAAGTTTTTAGTGTATCAACCTCTCTAAGGAACAATTCATCTGTACTGGACACTCTAGATGCCCGAATGAATTGTCCTTTTATTATTCTCCTCTAGTGCCACAATTAAAATTTCCCCTTGGATGATACCTAAAATTTCTTGAGTGAATATTCACAGAAATAAATGACCACTGCACACAGGAACATCCAGGACCAAGCAGAGACGTACAGAAAATGTTGTTTAATAGCAGCAAACACCTACTTTGCCATACAATGGCATCATCAGAGTCAGTGCAAAATCACAAACACACAATATTTAAATAAATTTCACCAATTAAAAAAAATACATCATCAATCCCTCAACCAATGAGCCAGTCCACATAACAAACACTAATTAATATGTTAACCTTTTCTAATCACCCACCGTAAACACATTTACACAACTCAACTAAATATTAAATCCACAACAAATATATAGCAACAAAACTTAACTGAATTTCAAATAAACTAAAAAACATTTATATATATAATAAAAAAAATATATATTTATATATATATAATAAATGAATAAATATAAACAATACATAATAACATATATAAATAAAACTACTAGGGAAGAAACTAGTTATATTAAGCTGGATTTGTACTTCAACACTGGTTTGATAGAAATGAAATCATTAATGCCAGGGAATCTCATGGCATCAAGTCTTAACTGCCATTCAACTTCCAGCATAGCCACCCTATTACCGATATCACCCCCCTGATCGGTATAAACCCTGTCTATTACAAAAAATAATTAAAACATTTTGAAAGCATTGCACTTGCTACTATGCAAATATAAAGCATTGTGTGGGTCTTTCTTCTTTAAAGATCGTGACAAGTAGTTCACTTGGCTCCTGTCACCACGCACCCACGTAGTCATGCCAACGAGTATCACATGAAATACATGAAGCAACATACACCAAATTCTTGTGCTGCAGTTGCATGTCCCTGGCATGCCAAAGTGTGCCCATACCCTTTGACACACAAGTATGCACCTTCGTGCAATAAATCTGCAACAATCACAATCACCACATTTAGCCACCAGGACTTCCTGTGTACCTAGGCTCCTTTTCTAAATTGCTTTCAGGTTTCACCTTACTATAAACAATCCTGGGTGTCATCCCTACTATCTCCTTGGCTGCACTACCCAGACACAATTCCATGCATTCCGCAGTGCCGTGACATATTTCTAAAGCTTTCTCATTAAACTTAAAATGAAACATGGTCCTTGGAGGGCTTACATTCTTTGAACCTAGTTCATGCTCACCTATATTTACCTCCAAAGTTGTCTTAAGAATTGGGGAGTATGTAGAACTTCTTTTCCTATATACCTCTCTCTTCACTTTTAATAATAACTTGGAGTGGGTATCCCTTGGTATCCAACAACATACTTATAAATTTGTAAATTTCTTGCTTAGTCAACATCATCACTTACCAACCTAGAAATACGTGCCATTTGACCCTTGGCAACCCCTTTTCTCTGGTGGTAAGGATGACAACTCCTAAAATGCAAAAGTGAATTTGAATAACTTTCTTTCCTATAAAGTGTGCTAGTCAAACCTTCCTCTTCCTCAATGTTCCAGACATAAGTGAATCTCAAAAAACTAGTGGCAGTATTCAAATATTGAACAAATTCAACTGCACTAGTCTCATCACCATCCCATAAAATAAGCACGTCATCTAAAAATCTATTGTAAAGTACAATGTTGTCAGAAAATCTTGATGGAAAGACAAAAGTCCTTTCTCAAGCCAGCAGGACCAAATTCGCAAAAACTGGGGCACATTTCACCCCCATTGCAACTCCAGAACATTGTTGAAATGTTTCACCTTCAAATTTAATGAAATTATTTTTAAGAATAATTTCCATCAGATCACAAATAAAATTAATTATATTCTTGTTAATGTACTGACACATGTTCAAACTGTCACGAAACATCTCCAAACCTTCCAAATGGGGAATAACAGAAAATAAATTGACAACGTCAATTGTTAAAAAAACATATGGCCTAGAATTGATCCCAACCCCCAATCTCTAGGCATTAGCCCCTTTAAAAACATGGGTCACATCCAAATACTTATATGAAAATCAACAAATGCTTTTTCTGTCAAAACCCCACATGGGTTTAAACTGCAGCTTTGGGGCCTTTATGCACCTTTGGTATACCAAAGATGCATGGCATAAAAAACCATAAGATAATCAAACTCAATTTTGTTTTTCCCTTGGGAATAAAGCATCTAACAGGAACAAATCAATCCTCCTAAAAAGCAACATTGATTTCATTCGTACACCCTTTTTTACTATCATCCTCTAAAATTGTCATCATAGATGTAAAATAATAAATTTTTATTCTTAAAACCATCCCCACCTTTGTCTGGCCTCCATCTAATATTGTTAAGACCTAATTCCTTCAAAACTAATTTTTTTGGGAGTTAAATTGTCACTAGATTTGTTTTTATCCCCTTACCCTTTTGAGTTCAAACTCCAGCAATTTTTCAAGGGCAAAAATTCACAAAATTGGGGTAGTTTGTAATAGACAGGGTTTATACCGATCATGACATCTAAATTTGGGTATGCTGGAAGTTGAATGGCAATTAAGATTGGGGCCATGAGATTTCCCATTATTTTTCCCTTAAAACCCGTGTTGAAAATAAACCAGCCTAATATAACTAGTTTCCGCCCTAGTAGTTTATATTTATATATGTTTTTACCACCTGACAACATACGGAAAACACCAAACACATCACCAAAACAAATAAAAGTTCACAAACCGAAAACCCCTCAAAACATCATCAACAACCAACAAACAAAAAAAATCCCCGTAAAACCACACAAAACAACACAAAAAAATCCTAAAAAACAAAAACTAAAAATACACAACTATCTCAATTTAAAAATAACCCCAAGGTCCTTTTTTTACACTACCGTGTTAACCCCAATTATTTTAAAATTTTAAAAAAATATCAACATTACCTAAATTCCCAACTCACTTAACCCAAAATATCCCCACAGACCATCAACATTACCTTAAATGCCTTGGGAAACACTACCACATCACATCCCTTTCCCTCTGTTCTCTCCGGGGTTTTCATCCGTGGGCTTCTGACTTGTCATCTTCTGGCCGGAGATTTTTGTCAGTTTCTCATCACTGTTTTGGTAGAATTATGTATTGTTTTTATTTATTCATTTATTATATATATATATATATATATATATATATATATATATATATATATATATATATATATATAAATATATATATTTTTTTTATTATATATATAAATGTTTTTTAGTTTATTATTATTTGAAATTCAGTTAAGTTTTGTTGCTATATATTTAATTTGTGGTTACAATATTTAGTTGAGTTGTGTAAATGTGTTTAAGGTGGGTGATTAGAAAAGGTTAACATATTAATTAGTGTTTGTTATGTGGACTGGCTCATTGGTTGAGGGATTGATGATGTAATTTTTTAATTGGTGAAATTTATTTAAATATTGTGTGTTTGTGATTTTGCACTGACTCTGATGATGCCATTGTATAGCGAAAGCGCTTAGTCGGTGTTTGCTGCTATTAAACAACATTTTCTGTACGTCTCTGCTTGGTCCTGGATGTTCCTGTGTGCAGTGGTCGTTTATTTCTGTGGATTCTAGGAGTTGTGCCTCTAGTTTGGGTTTTTGTTTGTTCTTTTAGTCCCTATTAGTAATTACCTCTGAAGCAAATTTGTTGATCAAACTTGTTGGATAACCTCTCTCTGCAAAAAACCTTTTTAGTGCATCAACCTCTCTAAGGAACAATTCATCTGTACTGGACATTCTAGATGCCTGAATGAATTGTCCTTTTATTATTATTCCTTTTTTCTGATGGAAAGGATGGCCACTTTCAAAATGCAAGTAAGAATTTGAGAAAGTGGCTTTCCTATAAATCTCAGATTGAAAGAAGTTATTAGCATAGTCTTTATGGAGTGTAACATCCAGGTAATTAAGCTTATCGTTACTGACATTATGTGTAAAAGAAAGAAAATGTGTGGACATGTTAATATATGTCATAAATTCCTCAAATTTATTTAAACTACCATCCCACAAAATACAAATGTCATCCAAAAAGCGTTCATAATGAATAATGTATTTAGCCCAATCAGTTGTGAAAATAAATTTGTTCTCCCAATAATGTAAAACAATGTTCGCATATGCTGAGGCGCAAGGAGTACCCATCGCCACCCCCTTTCTTTGTTTGAATATTTCTCCATTAAAGTAAATAAAGTTGTTCCGAAGAACAATTTCCATAAATTCTACTAATAACATCACTGTGTTAGCTCCCAAACCAGATTGTGTGGCCAATACATCATTGAACCATTCTATACCAGTGTGATGTGGGATGCTTGGAAATAACTCCACAATGTCGATGGTTACCATTAAACAAGTGGGTTTGTAAAAAAAAATTTTTT
>NW_025058428.1:0-6047 GCF_019279795.1 Protopterus annectens | reverse complement strand
GGTCAAGGGGTAACCCCCTTTTTCCAGTAAAATTTTTTTTTTTGTAAAGAAATATAAAGGGGTTTTTGACAAGTTAAAAGCAAAAGAGTGCAGTGTAGTCACTAAGTAATAAAATGTGCAAGTAACAGTGTAAGAGTGTTTGCACGTATTGCTTGATTACAAAAGTGTGTTGCAGTCTGTAATCCAAACAGTAACTGAAAATGTCTGAAATAAAGTCTGAAATAAAGATGCCCCACCTGTAATATAATAGTACACAACCTGCAGCAGGCTGAAAAGTACAGCTGCAGAAGATGAGCAAATCACATGTGTGAAATATACCCCTGTTGAAATACTGAAACATGACAGAAGTGAGACTGCTGGAAAGGATTGTAATAACTACAGGTAAAACATGTCAATAAAGCCTAGAAGTAAGTACCATCCTGAATAGTAAAATGAAAACAAGTGAGAGAGTGTGAGAAAGAGTTATGAATCCACCAATAAAGTAGTAATAACCCTGAATAAAGTATACTGCAGTCAGTACAGAATGAAATGAATGTGAGAAGCAGAACCAAACAGCAAATCTGTTCAAAGTGTTGCTGCAGCTGGAATGTGTATCCCAAAATCTGCATATCTTGCTCTCAGTCTGCAATATGCAGATAGTATGATTGTCTGACATACCAAACATCCACAGTTGTCTATAGCTATATAAAGCAAATGTAGCAGGATGATGTAGCAGAACAAAGCCAGATATGAATGTGTATGAAGAACAATAAAATGTATATTGATGTAGCAGTAACAGTCCTATCACCAAATTGAAGTAGTTATCATATAGGAAACTGTAGTTAGAACGTAGTGGTTTTATATGTGCAGCTATTAGAAATGTACAGCATATGTATTGGTATTCAAAGGTGTTAATATTATTTTCTTCACCCCACCCTATAACCACATATAACCCATTCCACGTGAAAATGGTATGTGCAATCACAATTAACACCCCTGGACATTTGTCCTGTTGGGTCATAAATATTTGAATGTCTGTTGATGCATCTGCCCTGTTCATACATCCAAACCTGATGGCCTGTTGCCATCAATCAACCCTGCATGTTGTTGGACTGTGTATTGCTGTTCAAATTATGCATGTGTTATGCTCGCTGTTCAATGGTGTGAATATCTGGGTGTTTGGTTAATGGGAATACTAATGCATGCTGTTACAACTAATTGCAAATGGTATTATATGTTACTAACCCAAACAGTCATGACATAATGCAAAACATAGCGACAGGGAAGGCGGGTTCCAGCGGGCCCACCTCTCCCACCTCAGCTGGGAGTGCACCTGGCACTAGTGCCCAGTCTGGACCCTCCTCCGGTGGCCCTGTGCCACCTGGGGGGAAGCACTGCAGGATGGGGCTCGCCCTCTGCAAGTGTGGAGGAGAACCACCACTCACCTCCATAGTCCGGACTGTGGTGCGGGGAGATCCGGGACTCTGTTCTTGGGCCCCCAAACCCGCTTGAGGCACAGGTGGCACAACTTACGGCATGCCTGTTGCCGGCCTACACAGCCCCCAGCACAGCCCCATCCTGGGCAGTGAAGGAACAGTGGCAACTGCCCATGGGTGGGGATATCAGTTCCACTGTTGCCATCTGTGGGCTCATGGGCTCTGGATATCCAAACATCCGCCCCGTCAAATGTGTAACCCCCCCACACGTGTCATACCCCTTCCCTGTATGCATCTTGTCTGTCTTGTCTGTTGACCTACCCAACCTACCTCCCCAGCTATACCAACTTCCTTCACCTGACATACCACTCTCACCTAAAAAAAAAAAAGGGCACTCTGTACCCACAAAAAAATTATGCCCCATACATAGCTGCCCATTCCACACATGTCTGCTGGACATGGAAACTATCAATTACAATTGGCTGTACAACAAGTATTATTGTTGTCCTGACACCTCTCTCAGGGCTGGAAGGTTTCAAATGTCACACCAAATTAGATACATATGCACAGCTGTTGCTGATGAAGAAATGGGCAGCTATGGGCCTTACCTACATCCCTTCTGCAAATCCCAAGCTTGTTTCCCTACTGTCTTACCCTCTTTGTGACTCCTTTTCACCACTTTCCTGTCTCCACATTTTCATTTCTTTCAAAGAAAATAGCTGGTGTGCCAGAGTAAGCACTGTTAAGCGGTTGTAAGCGGTGTGCGGAGCTGAACGCCAGTGCGCATGCTGAGCTCTGTGAAACCAGGGTAACCCGGTTACAACTGCTTAAAAGTGCCTTAGTCACTCATTGACAGGTCCTGTAGTCAGTTCAAAAGCAAAATAAAATCCCACCAGTCCCAACCCAGGACCTTGGAAACAGAAGTCTGCATGACTTACACTAAGCCATGACTCTTATACAAGAACATTGTGCTAAAATAAATATATCATGTAATAGTAGGAATGAATGAAAAGGGGAATATAGGATTTTAGTACACAAAGCATGTCATTTAGAATTACTGTCAAAACTAGTGGATTTCCATAATAGTAGTGTGTGAACAGAAACAGCCATGCTAGTTGGTAGCTAGTAGGTAATAATGTCAGTTAATGTACATATATAAATGTATGTATATTTACACACACATATATATATATATATATATATATATATATATATATATATATATATATATATATAGTTGTAGGTGTCAGTGTGCATACACACTTATTACAGGAAACAGGAGAGAGGAATGGAGAAATGTGAAACTACAACACAGCCTGAATCATGAAAGAGATACTAACCTTTACACTCACAGAACAGTGTCCACAGCATACCAGCATGGTCCCCGCCCTTACAATTTGAAAGGGCAACGCCTATCTCACATACCCTTTTATAGCACTGTCCTGAAATCACAGTGAGAACTGCAATCAGTACACAACTGGCTGCATGCAATTAGCAAATGCTGGCTTACAATTGGTGCAGAGGCCATCACATGGACTTATGCAGATACCTACAAAAGCATCCTGTACTCACACTCCACACATGCAATACTTCATTGACTGTCTGGAGGCAGACAGAGAGAGAGAGAGAGACAGACAGACAGAGACAGAGACAGAGAGAGAGTGAGAAAAAAACACAAACAACAACAACACACGGTAACCCCACTGAGTCTAAGCTGTCAGCAGTGACAGTAGCAAGGGGCCCGCAGCAGCAGGAAGCAGTAGTAGTGGTAACGCAACCAGCAGTGACAAACACGGGTAATGTAAGGTAGCAGGTTAATAGTCTGCATACTGTGAACCCTCCATATGTGTCATAGGTCTGTATCTACAGGTATGTCCATGTGATATGTTGTGTGCACGAGTTCCACCAAAAGGGGATGACTATACATTACATGTCAGTCAGTGTTAGGCCATGATCCTGGCAGCAGTTTTCTGTTGCAGTGAGGCCTGTCTGTAGGATGTGTTTGTGTCAGCTGGTGTAACGACTATGGCGCTTAGTTAGCAGTCATCTGGGAACTTTGTCATCCACAACCCGCACATGTTGCACATCTGAGAAATAAATGCCAAACAAGAGGGGTCCTAGGACAGAGGCCTGTGGGATACCACATGTAACTGGCATTGAGTCTGACATGGCTCCTACAATATCGATATTATGGATTCTGTATGTCAATCAGTGTGCAACCCATCATGTGACATATGTAGTAACATGTAAACTAATGAGCTTGTCTATGATGCCTGAGTGAGTACGTGTTGAAGGCCTTAGGCAAGTCCGGGTAGGCTGTATGGATTGCGCCTCATCAATGGCTGTAGTGACTGTTTTAAAGGTCAACCGGGTTTGAAAAGGCAGGATCAGCCCATCACAAAGGCAAACTGGCGAACAAGTGTCTGCAGGTACCCAATATCGCTGATAGCCCCATACTGAATAATTCCATAGCTTTGCAGACCAGGCTGGTTGCTTATGGTGCGTAGTTCCCAGGGTCAGTAGAGGTGCCCCCTTTAGTGGAGTGGGACCACTGTTGCTGTATGCCAGTGTTCAGGTACATATCCTGTAGTACGGCCAAGGTTAAATATCAGTCTTATATGCGGTTGTATGTCCTCTTAGAGTTCACGTAGCACACATCCAGGGATACCATCAGGTCACATTGATACTGTGTGTTCTGCTTTGCTGAGGGCTGGCCCTCACCTGGACATGTGAGATGATAGGGAGGTTACATTCAGCTGTGATAAGTATTCCTACTTGTGGGGGAGAAGGAGGGGGGATATGTGCACCGAACCTGTCTGCAAGAATGTTGCCAATATCTGTGTGCTTGGTGAATGTTAAGTAGGTGTGTATTAACTCAGAGCATATCTGAGGCATTTGGTCCATATGTGTAATATAACTGAAGAAGGCCTTGTGGTTATCTATAGTGTTCGTGGCCATTTCCCTCCCAGAGTAGGCCGTGGATGTTGTTATGAGAGACCGTAGCTTATTACCAGTGCTGACCACAGATGCCTTCCCTTAATGTGAATCTGCTCTGTCCTGCAGTAGCCTCCTTCTATTGTTATACAATCTGCCTTTGGCTGGGGTCCACCGGACAGGATGCCTAACCTTTGTGCATAGGGTCTGGGTTAGAAATGTGTGTGCATGTTCCATGCAATCTTTGGGATGTCCGTGGGAAGCATTCACAAAGGGGTCAGCAGTGTGGGTTGTGGCTTCCACTGGCCCAGTGGGCTGCATGGATACCATCTCAGTCCTAACAAGTGAATAACTGTCTAATCACATACATATCAAAGTAGTCTACTGTGCTGGTGGTGGTGGTGGTGGGATATGTATATCCAGGCCGAGTAACTTGTGCCCAGATCACACTAGTGGATGGCGTTCCACATACAGTACCTTGGTATGAACCCTCAGAGTGAGGTTGTGCCTTGGACCTGTTGCAGTGTGCTGACCGATGGGGCATGCTACTATGTTGTATGAAATGTGGCAGGTATTGTTGCACAGGTGTTGGCTGAGCACTGATATCTGGTCATGTACTTGTGTATCCACCAAGAGACACACACATGCTACATATGGGAGTAGTAGTATATCACTACAGTTGAGTATCATATATAGTATGTGTGCCATATATTGCTGACATAGTCTGCTGATATCCTGTTTGTGTTCTCTTCCAGGACATGGCGCGTCAGCGTAATCCCGCCTACTCTGCAGCAGAAGATGAGGAGATACACCAGAGCCTGGTGCGGGATTATGACATACTGTTTTCCCGCACCAGCTAGAATCAGCAGGAGAGGGCTGCACTGTGGCAAGACCTTGTCCGTAGGGTAAATGACATTGGCACGCATAATAGGACATATGAGCAGGTACAACATCACTAAAGTGATTTAATCAGAAATGTCCGTCAGCGCCGGATATCCACAGGCAACAGGTTGCCACAGGAGGTGGGGGGGCACACATCCCCCTCACCAGACTGGAGGGCTACTCCTAAGTGTTGTGGCTCCAGCCCTGGAACAGCAACAGCATACACCTGCATCATGATGGAGGCTGGATCCCACAGCAGCACGACATGGAGCTGCAGGTAATATGCCATATGTACACTTGACTGTTCTGTACACTGTTAGTTTATGCATGTGAAGGTGTGTCCGGTATGTAGCTGTCAACATAGTATGTAATTGTGCAGGTGTGATATTGGCAATATCAGCATGTGAAAGGCAACTGGTGTACTACTGCACTGTATCATATGCAGTATCAATGGCCCGTTTACTGACATTAATCTCCTCATTTCAGGTCCTCTGGTTGCAAGGCAGGCCATCCATGCTGGTGAGTGTGTTTAACAATACCTATAATAGTCCTGATAGTTAGTAATACTAGTGTAACTCAGTAGTGCTCTGTGTGTATACCGGTGCATTTTGCATGTGCCTGTGTCCATGCATGTGCATGTGCCTGTGTCCACGTGCATGTGTGCCTGTGTCCACAGGCATTTTGCATGTGATGCATGTGCATGTGTCCCTGTGATTTTGCATTTTCCATGTGTCCACATGGCACCCTTTTGCATGAGTGCATGTGTGCCTGTGTCCACGGGGATGTGTGCATGTGTGCATGCATTTTTGCCATGTG
>NW_025058427.1:0-2923 GCF_019279795.1 Protopterus annectens | reverse complement strand
GATATTAAAAGAAATTTCATTTAAAAAATGAAGTTGGGTTTTAAAATTTAAATTTAAATATTTTAAGGAAGAGAAAAGGAAAAAAGGGTTTAATGGAGAAAAAGGGTGTACATTTTAAAAAAAAGGGCCATTTAAAGTTAATTTTTTGATAAATGGGGGGGGTTATCTTGGCAATTTAAAGATTCAATGATATACTGTTTTTTTTAAAATTTATATGAATTTTTATGTATTTTAAGTTATGCCCATTTTGTTATTTTTTCACTTTTAATTTTTTTTTTTGTAATTTGGGCTGGTTTCCCAAACATCCTTAGGTGTGGTGATCCTGACATCTCCTTGCATGCATGATGTGTGAGCATACTGTGATAGATTGAAAATTTAGCTATTACTTTTTGTTTTTTGAATAGTCCCTTTAGTTTTTTACTGAAGGAAACCCGTCTAAAAAAGGGGGAAAAAACCAGAAAAAAATTTTTGGGGGGAAGGGAAAAATTTAAGAAGAAAATTGGGGTTAAGAATAATTTTAAAAAAAAATTTTTAAAAATTAAATTTTTTTCCCTTTAAATTTTTTATATAAGTAAAATTTTAAAATTATATAATAATAATTTTTTAAAAAAAAAAAAAAAAAAAAAAAATTAAAAAAAATAAAAAAAAAAAAAAAAAATAAATAAAAAAAAAAAAAAAAAAAATTTTTTTAAAAAAAAAAAAAAAAAAAAAAATTTAAAAAAAAACCCCGAAAAACAGGGACAAAAAAAACCAAAAAAAAAAAAAAAAAAAAATGGAAAAAGGTGCCCGGGGGAAAACAGAAAAAGGGTGGGGGAAAAGGGGCGATGGTTTTAATTATAAATGGCAGTGGACCTTTTGGACGAATTTTAAATAAAAAAGGGGGGGGAATTTTATAAATATTTTTTTTTCATTCTTTTTATTTTAAGGGGGAAAGGGGGGTTTTTTTGGGGAACAAATGAAATTCAACAAGAAGATTTTTAAAAAAAAATATTTTATTAAAAAAAAAAGGGGCGGGGTTTTTTGTTTTGGTTTTAATATATTAAATATTTATTAATTTTTAAATTTTTAATTTAAAAAATAAATAAAAATTAAAAAGTACAAAAAACCAAAATCCACTTTTTTTAAAAAAAAAATTTTTAAAATTAAAAAAGTGAAAAGTTAAAAAATTAAAAACAAAAAAAAAAAGGGGGGAAAAGGGAATTTTTTTTTAAAGGGGTTTGGTTGGGAAAAGATTGGCAAACCTTTAAAAATTTTTTCTGTTCTTCCTTTATTTAACGGTTTTTTGGGAAACACTTTTTTATGTTAAAACCTTGGGTTTCAAAAAAAAAAAAAAAAAAAAAAAAAAAAAAAATATTAAAAAATAAAACACCTAAAATTTGCTCTAATGTTGATGGGGAAAAAAAAGTAAAGGGGTTGCATTTTTTTTGAGCTTTGAGAAACTATAACATCCAGGGAATTTGGAAAAGGGAACGGGGGGAGAGAAGATGTAAATCAATATTCAAAGGGATGGATCGGGGAATGGGGGGGACAGTTTAAGGGGGAGGGGTTAATCGGTATCTGGGTTTTTTGCAATGGGAGGGAAATTGACAACAAAGACAAGTCCCCTACATATTTTGCAATACATTTATCTGTTTAAAAAAAAGCCCTGGGAAATGGAATCTCTAAAAAAAATAAGGTGGGGCTAAGAAATTTGTTTAAAAAAGGAAATGGGTGGTTGCAAAAAAGGTGGGAATATGATTTTCGGGACAAAGTTCAGGAAGGGGGTTGGAAATGAAAAAACCCGGGGATGGGTTTTTCAGGAATTTTGGGGGGACCATGGTGAAAAAGGGTTCAAATAGTGGGGCTATTTTGGGGTTCGCTCTTGAAAAAACATTTTAATGGTTGGGAAAAGATTTAAGATTTCACTTTAATGGACGGTTGGAAAAGTTTATCACCCCGGTTAATTTGGGGCAAACCAAACAAGATTTTTTGGGGTTTTACATGGCAGGAGGGAACTAAATCAGCTTAGCTTTTTTTCAATTATGGACTTCGCAAAAAAACCCGGAGTCCTCTACATGTTTTCAGATAATTATATCTTTAGATAAACTGGGGGAAAATGGGGTGGGAAAACTCAGGAAAAAAGGGAAAAACGAGGACTAAGAAGAATATTGGGTTAAAAAGGATAAGGGTGGGAATGCAAAAGTATAGGGGGCAAGGTGGATGAGTTTAAATACTTGGGATCAATAGTTCAGTGTAATGGTGAGTGTGGAAGAGGTGAAGAAGAGGGGAAAAACAGGCAGGATGGATTGGGTGGAGAAGAGTGAAAAGTGATTTGGACAGAGTACCGTAAGAGTGAAAGGAATTTCTACAAGAGGGTAGTGAGACCAGCTATGTTATAGGGGTTGAAAAGTGGCATTGAAAAAAAGCAGGAGTTGACTGGATGTGGCAGAGTTAAAGATGTTAAGACCTGGGTGTGGGGGGATTAGGAATAAGTATATTAGGGGGTCAGCCCAGGTTGGGAGGTTTGGAGACAAAGCCAGAGAGGCAAGATTATTTGGTTTGGACATGTGCTGAGGAGGGATGCATATTTTGGGGAAAAAAGATGCTAAGGAAAGCTACCAGGTAACAGGAAGAAAGGCCTAAGATAAGGTTTATGGATGTGGTGAAAAGGACATGCAGGTGGTGGGGACAGAGCAAGATCAGAGGACAGGAAGAAATGGAAAAAAATGACCCGCTGGGGTGCCCCCTAATGGGAACACCCAAAGAAGATGATATATATATATATATAATATATATAATATAAAAAAATTTATAATATATATAGTTGTTTAATATATATATATTTTAAAAATAAATTTAAAAATAAGAAAAAAGACAAAACAAAAAAACAAAAACAAAAACCATTAAAACATATAAACACATTTTAAATACATTTTCCCCAAAT
>NW_025058426.1:0-5572 GCF_019279795.1 Protopterus annectens | reverse complement strand
TATAGTGAAGGCATCTCGATATACAGCAATAATAAACATACCTCTAGGTTAGTTAAACAGATGATGAGTCGGAGTTTCTTCACATGCAGGTCACTATAGATAGACAATTCTGCATTTACAACTTGAAGAAGCTATAGGCCACCCTCTATGTCCCAGAACTTAGAGTGCACACTAAAACTCATTGAGACACTCACCATTCAAATCCCAACACCTTAATTATGGGGACTTAATGTTCCTTCTATAAACTAGGAATTTCACTGCTCCAAATTTGTAGGCACAGAGATTCCTGGACTCTACAACACAAACACCCTTAACCTGAATCTAGAAATTCCAACATACTGACCTTGTACTATAAATATGGAAGAATATTATACCACTCTGATGTCCTTCTTCGGGGCTAAGTGATCAAAGAGAGCCCCAGCTCTCAGCATTGACATCAGTAAGGACCGCTCACTGTGAGAAAATAGACACCATTATACCATGACCCCCATTATTTGAAAACGCACGCTGATTGGCCAAAGGCACGTTGGGGTCGGAGCCTGATACTACTGGAAAAAGGTCCGTCGCCTGACTTTTTCCTTACTAAAAGGCAGCCTTTTAAAACACTGTGGAAGTCACAAAGGAAGCGGAGGTTGGCAGAAGTAAGAATAAACCCAAATTAATTCCAGAATGTGCACTATAACATACGGATGAGGCCATCACCATTACAGCTTCTTCAGATCCTTGTATAAAATACAGTAGGACCTCCCTTATATACAGCCTAATTAATCAATTAAAACACTTAAACAATTAGCAATGCTGGAGAATTTAAAGAACTCCACATATAAATACATAATGTAAAGTAAGAAGAAAAATATAAACTGTATAGTGACCCAAACCATAATAAACATTCTAAGTTAATATTGATAAAATATATAATCAAAAAACATATACAACAATGATAATATTTTATGTGCCTGCGCTTATCCTCAGCTTAGGTTTTATAGAAGCTTCATCATTCAACCTATTTCTATCAGCTTTCAAACAAACATCCAGTCAGTCTCCTTAGATTCAGTAAGATTCATAGTATTACCACCGCTGTAACAATTATCTCTAGGACCCAAAACAAGAAAGTATGATCATTGTCATTGGTGGTTAGTGTTTTGCTAAGGCATTGTGTAAAGTGTTCTTTCTCATGTGTTAAATATGCTCTCATTCTATCCCTAACGCTGGGTTAGTTTTATCAACATAGAAACTCGGCATGCCTGACATAGCTAAATACACCACATTAGGTGTCATACACCGTAACTGCCTTGATGGAGAAAATGGTGTGTAAATCAGGGTGCATAAACAATTTTTACCGTTATCAATAAATGAACAAAAGTTGCAGTGACCACAGGGTTTAGTGTACAGTGTTCTTCATAACTCTATCATGCCTGGGTGACAAAGCAATCGCTTTAGGTTGCTCTTATTCAAATAGGAAACTTGGTGTCTCCCCCACAATGCGCTTCAAGTCATCATCAACCAGAGACATCCAATGTTTACTAATAATTTCCTTTAACTGATATTGATCAGAAGTATAGAGAGTAGAAAATTTAATATCATTTAACATATGATCTCCAACGTTTGATCTAGACCCTGTCCAGTTGGTGCACCTGAAGTGGTGCGTGATGTATGCTTCCTCCATGAATGTATAATCATTATCCTTGTATCCCAGGTCAGTAATCTATTTCACAGACTGTCTAATTTCGAGATGCAAATCCCTGTTCAGTGGGGTTCAATCTCGAGGCTCCAATGGCCTGTCCTTTCATTACATTCTTAAAACAAATTGTGGCATACTAGACCTTAATACAAGGAATTGTGGTAATATGCCCTAAGTATAGACCGTATTTATCATATCATCTGTTAACTCTCAACATATAAGTCTAAAAATCAATTCTCATGTGGAATAGTTCATAAAAGTAAGAATGATAAATCATTCATAATGGATAGCATTGATTCCAGCTGTTCTGATGTTCCATCTCAAAGAACAAAAAGGTCATCAACAAACCATCTGTAGAACACCACATGTCTACAGAAAAGTAGTATTTTTAAATAAAACTTGTTCCTCCTAATATGTAAGGATGTTGGTTTAGGCCATTTGCAGCATGGAGTGCCCATAGCCACGCCCACGCCAGTTTGTAGATCTGGTCTTGGAATATGAATACGTTGTCTCCAAGACCAAAGGTTCAGAAAAATGAATCATGAGGTCATCAATACTGCAGTGGCATTCGTGTGCTTTCAGATAATTTAATACATAATCAAGTCCTATATCATTAGGTATTACAGCAAATAGGGATTGGAATATCAAAAGTCACAAAAGTACAACTAGAGATTCTGTCATGGTGTCCAATACATTCATATGACCAACTGAAAAATTGCTTGGAACTTTCAAAGACTGTACAACATTGTCATTCAATACACATCTGAGATGTTTCTCCACAAAACCGAGAGGTGCTCCAGTTACTCCAAATCATGGCCAGAAACTATGGGTCTCATAGTTATCTTATAATCATATTCGTTTAGAACTTGTTATTATAGAATTCATATACTATCTCTTCAGCACTGAGGAATGCTTCAACCACGGGTGTGAGTTGGTATGTTGGTGTTGGGGATCACGGTTTTAGCATTTCAGCCTGTGCCGATTCTTTCTCAGAATGATTCTGGAGAAAGAATCATTGCACAGAGCAGGAAGTTTGCTTTTAAGAATTTAAGTGATTTTGTACTAACTTCACCCATTAGTTGCCATTCCTTAAGTTAATAGAGGAGGAATTGTATAGTTACTATAATACTCAACTGGGACCCCAAAAACAGAAGAGTGGATAATCGAGCTTTCAGGAAGTGTCAGTGTCTGAGGAACAGAATGATCCTACCATTATAATTAGACCAGCTGATAAAGGTGGGAAAGATGTAGTATTAGATATGTCATTTTACATGGAGGCTAAGGTGTCCTTATTACAGGTGATAGTCTATGAACCTACTTCCAGAACAGGTTCACTCTATTGTCAGGATATATTCATGACATGCTTGATATGTATTCTTAGAAGTAATTTAATAAATATGAGCTATAGGATAATTTTAAGTGATCTATACACCCACTATACCGACATAAGGTCTCCCCCAAGGTACACAAAATATAGAAGAACCCACCCATGAGACCCATAGTTTCTGGCCGCGACTGGCAACTGTCACCTCTCAGTTTTTGTGGAGAAACATCTGAGATGTGTATTGAATGACAATGTTACAGTCTTGAAGGATTCCAAGCAATTTTTGATTGATCTGTATGAATGTATTGGACACCATGATAGAATCTCTAGTTGTACTTTTGTGACTTTTGATATTCAATCCCTATTTACTGTAATACCTAATGATACAGGACTTGATTATGTGTTAAATTATCTGAAAGCACACAGTACTTCCACTGCAGTATTGATAGACCTCATAGTTCATTTTCTGGAACTGGTCTTGGAGAACAACTTATTCATGTTCCAAGACCAGATCTACAAACAGCGTGATGGCGTAGCTATGGGCACTCCATGTGCAAATAGCTACGCCAACATGTTCCTTGCATATTGGGAGGAACAAGTTTTATTTAAGAATGCACTTTTCTGTGAACGTATGGTGTTCTACAGAAGGTTTGTCGATGACCTTTTTGTTCTTTGGAATGGAACATCAGAACAGCTGGAATCAATGCTATCCATTATGAATGATTTAACTACATTCCTTACTTTTACCATGAACTATTCCACACATAGAATTGATTTTTTAGACCTATATATTGAGATATTAACAGATGATATGATAAATACGGGGGTCTATCACAAGGCATGTTACTACAATTCCTTGTTATTAAGGTCTAGTATGCATCCACAATTTGTTTTTAAGAATATAATGAAAGGACAGGCCATTAGAGCCTCGAGATTGAACCCCACTGAACAGGGATTTATCTCAGAATTAGACAATCTGAGAAATAGATTACTGACCCGGAGATACAAGGATAATGAGATTATACCATACATGGAGGAAGCATACATGTCACACACCACTTCAGGTGCACCATACTTTGGACCCAGGGTCCAAGATCAAACCATTGGAGATCATATGTTAAATAGATCTGTTAAATTTTCTACTCTCTATACTTCTGATCAATATCAGTTAAAGGAAATTATTAGTAAACATTGGGATATTCTCCTGGTTGATGATGACTTGAAACGCATTGTGGGGGAGACACCAAGTTTCCTATTTCGGAATAAGAGCAACCTAAAGTGATTGCTTTGTCACCCCAGACATGATAGGATTATGAAGAACACTGGTCACACTAAACCCTGTGGTCACTGCAACTTTTGTTCATTTATTGATAGCAGTGAGGTGTTTATACACCCGGATTTACACACCATTTTCTCCATCAAGGCAGATGCAGATTGTATGACACCTAATGTGGTGTATTTAGCTACTTGTCAGGCATGCCCGAGTTTCTATGTTGGTAAAACTAACCGGCCGTTAAGGGATAGAATGAGAGAGCATATTTAACACATGAGAAAAGACACTTTACACAATGCCTTAGCAAAACATATAACCACCAATGACAATGATCATACTTTCTTGTTCTGGGTCCTAGAGATAATTGGTGTGAATAAGAGGGGTGGTAATACTATGAATCTTACTGAATCTAAGGAGACTGACTGGATCATTCATTTGAAAGCTGATAGGGGGCATGGGTTGAATGATAGAGCTTCTATAAAACCTAAGCTGAGACAACGCAGGCACATAAAATGAACTATCATTTATTTGTATATGTTTTTGATTATGTATTTTTATCAATATTAACTTATTAGAATGTTTATTTATATGTTTTTAGGTCACTATGCAAGTTTTACATATTTTTGTCTTACTTTACATTAACATGTTTATATATGGGAGAGTTCTTTAAATTCTCCAGCATTGCTTTTAATTGTTTAAATTGTTTTAATTGATTAATTGAGCTACTTATATAAGGGGAGGTCTACTGTGACTTTTATACAAGGATCTGAAGAAGCTGTAATGGTGAACGCTCATCCGTATGTTATAAATGCACATTCCTGGAATTAAATTTGGAGTTTTGTTCTTACTTCTGCTGTACTCCGCTTCCTTTGTGACTTACATTATATATACCTCACGGAACTACAGCATTTGCTTGCTGAGCAGTGGATTTTACTTTACTTTATCTTTTAAAACACTGTCTCTCTATGTTAAAAGAGTTTAACATAGCGACACAGGTTTAAAAAAAGCAATGGAGATCTCCGTTGCTTTTTTTAAAGCTGTCTCGCTATGTTAAACTCCTTTAAATAGCGACACATTGTGTAAAAAGCAACGCAGATCTTGATTTCTCCGTTGCTTTTTTTAAACCTGTCTCGCTATGTTAAATGGGTTTAACATAGAGACAGTTTAAAATAAGCAACGGAGATCTCCGTTTATTTTAAAGCTGTCTCACTATGTTAAACCCATTTAACATAGCGAGACAAGTTTAAGCATGAAAGAGATCTTCATTGCTTTTGTACGCTATGTAATGGGTTTA
>NW_025058425.1:0-2500 GCF_019279795.1 Protopterus annectens | reverse complement strand
AGCATGCCAAAGAATGATTAATATTACTAGTATTTCCTTTTTTAATAATTTCAAGACCATCTGTCAAATTGATTTTTAAAAAAGAAGGATAGTGTGATTTACGTTTTTGGTGAATTTCCCAAGCAGTATCTGTCAATAGAGCTCTGTCATACCCTCGATCTAAAAAAAGGGAAATAATAAACTTAAATTCATCCGACAAGTCTTCATCGTTTGAGGTCATACGACAGGCTCTAATGAACTGTCCCCTTGGGACATTTCTCATTACATGCTTTGGGTGACCACTGCGGTAATGTACATAACCGTTACTAAAGTTTTTTTTCCGATGTATTCGGCTGTGAAATGTTTTATCTTGACTGTCCCAAAATAAAGAGACGTCTAAGAAATTCACCTTAAGCCCCGAGTTACCAATGACAAATTTCAAAAATGGAGAAAAGGAATTAATGTCAAACAAGAAGGCTTCCACAGTCTGTTGGTTGCCTTCAATAATAAAAAACAAATCATCAACAAAACGAGAATAAAAAGAAATGTTATATTGATTAGTTAAATGTGAAATAAATTGATGTTCCCACCATACCATCACGGTATTGGCGTAGGGAGGCAGTGGGGCTGTGTTGAGACTTATTGCATTGCTGTACTTACTTTTCCTACCATAATAAACTCCATCAAAAAGAAAAAAATTGTTGTGTAAAATAATATCTAAAAATGTACAAACTGTTGAAATAATATTATTACTGAAATTAGTTCTGTTAGTACACAAAAAGTTCCTGACGGCCTCTATTCCGTCATCATGGGGGATGCAAGTATACAGTGAAATGACATCAAGTGTGAGAATGATGTGTTTTTCGGGGTCAAAAACCCCACTCAAGTTGTAATGGTTAATTTTCTCTAAAAAATGCCAAGAATCACGAATAAAGGAAGTTTCTTCAGTAATAATAGGACCCAAAAATGCATCGATCACCAAAGATAAACCTTCTGTAACACTATGTGGAGAAGATATAATGGGCCTAAAAGGTGGCCGTTTAACACATTTATGAGTCTTGGGTATCCTGTAAACACATCACACCAGATCTCTAGGTTCATTAATGACTGGCCGTGTAAATTCATACATATTCTCCAAAAACTAATGTCACCGGACATTAAAGCTTCTCATAAAGATGTGAAACGAATCAACCTCGGCCATGTGCGATGCCAAAAGGGGTAACAGTATCATACTCATGTTTGTTGTTTAAAAAATTTCTCTCTCATACTGTTAATATATGCTTCTTGGAGTCATTACAACATAATATTTCCCTTGTCAGCTTCCTTCATAAACCTAAATTTACTAGTCAAGTACTTTTTAAAATTGCGATGCAGTTTTTCTTCTTGGAAGTCATGGTACTATAGAAATTAGGTTTAACATTTTAATACCATTTCATGGGTGTCTTGTATACACGCCTTCAAATACTTTGTTAATAGGCATATGTGACAAAGTGGGGTGTATAATGAAGATGGTTTAATAAATGTCTGGTTACCTTTGGTGATGTCATGCATTAAATAATGTAAATTTAGTTTCTCTTGGCATATTTTTGATGTCAATCACTGCCTTAATTGGTCTCATTGCTAGGGACAAAATTTAAACCAAGTTTTAATACTTCTAAGTCAACATTTGAAAAAACATAATCGGTCAAATTGATAACACTAAAATTACTAGTTTGTCCATCTGATTGATCAATTAGGTCTCTTCCCCCGATGACTCGGACCCCAAAAAGGTCCGACTTCTGGTGAAAACTGTCCTGGTGTTCGTCTGTCCTTTCTTGTGAAAAAAAGAAGAAGTAGATGTCATAGTTGGATTAGCCGAACCCACTTTGGGTCTAACTGGTTTGGCACTACTGCCAGAAACAGATGTTTCGTTGTCGGCATCAATAGAAGGCTTGTCAGTGGTAACAGTAGTAACAGGCTCTTGGTCTGTGGTGAAAGCAACTTCATTCCCCATAGTGCCTAACGTAGTCAAACTCTCCTGGTTAGTCCTGAAAATAGTGTCTTTCTGAACTTTAGGTATGCTGTCAGATTGCCCACTCAACAAAACCTTGGTATATGTAGGTTTTTTGCTCTGCTGAAAATTTGACAACTTCGGAATAAAAGGTTTATTATGTTTATTGTAAACAGCAAAGTTATCAAAAGCCGTTTTATTTTTGTAGGATAAAATGTCACGCGACAACTTTGTTTGCTTTCTATTGATAACTTCAGCACAATGCTGTTCTACATCGTTGGTTATAAAACTGAAAAGCTGATCAAGTTGGTCCCCAGCCAACTTTTCTTTGAAATAGTTTTCAAAATTAACTATTTCCTTCCTGAGTAAATCCATTTTGGTCAACCTGTTATTTTAACCGGTGCATTGATTTAAAAATAATTCCTAAAGGGCTTCGCTTTTTTAAGTGTCCCAATGGTGTAACCCCCCCTTTTTGGGAAAACCCAAATGTTTTGAAAAAAACCTTTTTTTTTTCAAAAAAAGGGGGGAAAG
>NW_025058424.1:0-5645 GCF_019279795.1 Protopterus annectens | reverse complement strand
TAACTGATATTGTTTTTAAACTAACAAACTTTTAAATATACATCTATTAATGTTCTACATGTTATCTCTAGGCAGATACCAACTGCGAAAACAAAGTAAATAACATGAGCTGTATGCTCATTCCAAAAGAGAACAGGCAGGAAGAAAAATGTATATACATAAAGGGAAACTATACATAACTGCTTAGGATAACACTCTGTTCACTGTCAAAAGTGATCTACTCATATCGCTTGAATCTAAGCATCTAAACCATCACGAATGCCGTCAAGGGAAGACAAACCGCCTCATTTTCATAAACATAGCTCGAGACTGCATTTCATGAAGGAAGCCACTAACTGTCAGTTTCGAATGCTAAAACACTATTTCAAATCAGATGGGATGATTATGTGTGAAAACTAGATTCTGACAAGATGAGACATTTTAAGGAGTTGTCAAACACATTTCCGTAAATACATATGCCTATAAAACTAACTCCCATGATTAACTTTCATGTTCCCAACCATATATCTGAAATCTTAAACCTATTTAAAGGTTATAATATGAAATAAAGTAAAACATGTAGACACAGAAACCATCAATGCTAGATAATCAGTAGCTATCATTCAAGTCTTTTGGATTAAGCACTTGGGCTTCAGACCAGTTGTTTTACATTAGGAAGGTTTGTGGCAAGCACTGTGGTGGCAGGACAGGCAGCTTTCATCCTTCTAATTTGAACTGCTGATTAGCCAACATATTAATTTCTGGTTTGAAGCGCAGGCTTCCAGGCGAATTATTTTACGTCAAGAAAGTTAATGGACTGCACACTCTTGTGGGAGAAAGGGCTGAGCTCTGCCCTTCCTGAGCTGGGAATTTTTCTGGTTAAGGTTTATAGTGCCTGAATATTTGAACTGTATCTTGCAGGTGGTTTCACCTTGTTTTGCTCTATCATAGACTAGATCCCAGGCCTACTGGATCTAGCTTTGTTTATATACTTGTTGTTTTGTTTGCTTGTTATTTCCTGGAAGCTAATTCACCTGTCGCTTCTCAACGCTTCATGGATCACTAGTGATGTCACATTGCTTACTACTTATTTCCTTGTTTCACTTGAAAAGTTACTGTTTATCGTTTTTACATTTAGTTACTTGTATCATTGCTCAAGTTACCTGGCACTTGCTCACCAAAAAAGCAATTATATAAGTCCTTTAAAATTAAAAACACTACACCCTCTCCCCACTATTTGCTGTTTTCAATTAAAGTTTCCCAATATTATTCCTACTTGTCAAGGTCAGTTGTCCAATCTCCTCCCGGTCCAGCTGGTGAATCTGGGAATCTTGAGACGATGTTATAACTGCCTCATGTGCACGAACAACCCTCTCCTCCTCCCCTTACAAATACTTTGCAGAGATGCAGCTATTTAGCCAAACTGGGCTGAGCTCCCTCAGCTCAGGACTAACCTTGAGAGACCAGACAGGAGGAGAGGCAACTACACACACCACAAAACCAGCCTCACATAATGCTACCACTCCACTGAATCAAACACATAAACACACAAAGACATACTCGAGGCTCTGAGTAAAATTTACCTAAACAGCAGAGGCCTCCAAAGCAGACACCCAAACAACTGCTACCTCAAGACACCCCAAAAGCAACACAAACCACAAAAGCAGTGTGCAAAGCAGTCACAGCCCTTAAGGCCAAATACAACACCAAACATACTTGTCATAGGTGACTCCATAGTCAGACACACTGACGTCCCACTCACCAGGCTGAACAAGGAGAGGGTCACAGTAAGCTGCCTATCGGGCGCTAGAATCCGCCACATAACACAAGCACTGGTCACTCCACAGCAAGTACAAATATGACACAGTCATTGTCCATGCTGGTGTGAACGACCTGAGACGTACCTCCCTGGACTGCATGAAAAGAGACATAGAGGAGCTCTCTGATTATGTAGCCCAGGCAGGTATGACCCTAACCCTGAGCAGTATCCTTCCTTCACCAAGAATGATGCCACAATATAGAGACAAGATGATCAGCTTTAACAATTGGCTTAATGTCTGGTGTCATTCAAAGGGGATCCAGTGTCTGTCTGCCTGGGATGACATGCTTGACAAGCCACGCTGCAAGGGACGGCTTGCACCTGTCACCCTGGGATTCCGGATATTGGCTAAGGCTCTTGCCACCCCCATAGTGCCTTTTTTAGGCAAGGCTCAAATTCTAAACCTACCACCCTAGAAAACAAAAATGGGAAGAAACTGAGGGTAATGCTGCTCAATGCCAGAAGTCTAAATCTCAAAATGCACGCACTCGAGGCCCTTCTCAGTATGGAGAACATCGATGTCTGTGCTGTAACTGAAACCTGGTTCAAGGCTCCTGAGAGCACCCGGCACTATTAGGTTTTACCTCATATCATGCCCGCCCCAAAACCCGGACCACTCCACAAAAGGAGGGTGTATCCATATTCATAAAGGATACCCACACCTCCAGGTTGGTGGCAACGCATGAAGCTTCGGAAACCATCCAGGTGCAACTAACAATAGGCAAAACTGCTCTACAAATTGTAGCATGCTACAGGCCACCCTCTCAAACTCAGGAACCCACACAGCCGGCCTGAAGACACTGGAGGGTATAAATGTATCTCCAAACACCATCATATTGGGTGACTTCAACTACCCGAATATAGACTGGGAACATTACTCAAGCCCTAACTTTCTAGCCCAACGGTTCCTGGAGTTCATAAATTCAAATGCCATGGAACAGCTAGTCACTGTTCCCACGAGAGGAGAAAATATACTAGATCTCATTGTCACAAACATGGGGACAAAATGCTCCACACGAAGTATATCCCTCATTGGTGAGATCTGATCATAAACTAATCTCACTGGAAATCCACATCCCGCCCCACCCCAAACAAAAAGACCATAGTGAAGAACTTCTAAAGCAAACTTCACACTACTCAAGACTGGTGTGGTATCCTTCAAGGCCCCTGAGCCAGGGAAACCACAACCCAAGCTCGGAAGCCCTTACAAATGCCTTCTATGAACACCTCCAGGACTGCATGGATCAGGCAATCCCAAATAAAACCAAGACTCTTTCCACAAAGGGCAAACGTCCAGTCTGGTGGACCCCAGCCATTAACAAACTTTACAATAAGAGGAGAAAGCTATTACATGATAGAACAAAATCCATAAAAGGGAAGTCACCCCTGATCATTATTAGTAAAAAAATACGAGCACTCATAAAATCAACTAAGGCCAATTTTGTGAGAAAAATTGCCATGGATTCAAAGGACAATCATAAGGCCTTTTTCAGCTATGTTAGGAACCTGGGTGGAAACTCACAGATATGCTCAGAATTAGTCCAAAATGATACAAAAATCACTGAACCCACAGACATTGCCAACATACTGGCAGACAGGTTCAGTGCAAACTTCACCCCCCTCTCCCCCCCTAAAGGAGAGATAACTATCCCAGCCGAGTGTAGCCTCCCGGACATCTCAAATGCGCAGGTGAAAGCTGCTCTCTCTAAAGCTAAAAACACAGCATCAATGGGACCGGATGGTGTCCCCGGCTGTGTGCTACACGAGCTAAATGAGTAATTAAACCCGACATAAGGCAGCTGTTTAATCTCAGCCTTACCACAGGATACGTGCCCAAGGAGTGGCGTACGGCAACTGTTGTCCCACTCCACAAAGGCGGCGCCTCTACGGACCCTGGTAATTACCGCCCCATAAGCTTAACAAGTCTAGTCTGCAAAGCTATGGAGAGGATCATAATGGAGCTCATAAACAAAGATATAGGGGACTTGCAGACATTGGACCCGACCCAGTTTGGCTTTGTCAAGGGAAGATCATGCCTTTTGAACTTGGTCGACTTCTTGAAATAGTCACCAAGGCCATTGATGAGGAAAGGCAGTCCATACAGCCTACCTTGACCTTGCAAAGGCTTCGACAATACCCACTCGGGTATTGTAGAAAAACTTACCAGCTTAAATGTAAACCCATATGTCACAAGATGGGTTGCAAACTGGCTTAAGGACAGAACCCACAGGGTTAGAGTTGCTGGCGCTGTGTCAGACTCCAAGCCGGTCACAAGTGGTGTCCCACAGGGCTCGATCCTTGGCCCCCTATTGTTTGGCATCTACTTCTCAGAAGTACAGGCCAACATGGGAGGACTTTGGCTGACAAAGTTTGCAGATGACTGCAAACTGGGCCATAGTGGAAAGTGCATCGGACACTGATATCCTTCAGAAGGGACTCACGGAAACAGATAGCTGGTGCCAGAGCCATGGCCTGAAGTTAAACGCCAAAAAAATGTATAGTCATACCCTTTGGGAAAAACAAGGTAACCCCAAGCTACCATATAGGTGGCAATCCACTAAGCACAGAAGAGGTTATCAGGGACCTGGGGACCCAGGTTGACAGTGGCCTTTCTTTTGACACTCACATTGCTAAAGTGGTTAGAAAGACCTTCTACATTGCCCACCTGATCATGAAGGGATTCACATCCAGATCTAGTGAGGTCATTGTTCCCCTGTACTCTTCACTTATCAGACCAATGATCGAGTACAATGCCCCATTCGGGATGTATCTCACCCGACATCTGCAGCAATTGGAGAGACCCCAAAAGTTCCTCACCAAAAGGATAAAGGACTCCAAAATCTGTCATATGCTGCCAGATTGAAGAAACTCCAGCTCTATTCAGTCGCATACCGTCTGCTCAGAGGTGACATGTGCCTGACATACAAGGCCATGTCCAACCCGGAATTAATGGACATGCTCCACCTCAAAAAATCCAAATCCACCAAAACCACTAGAGCAAGCGACTTAAACCTTAGCACGGATATAAATAGGACGTGCTGGAGGGATAGATTTATCACTCAGAGACTCCCTATGCTGTGGAATAAAATCCCGGTCCATGTGAGGCAGAGCACCTCGCTGACTCTGTTCAAGAGAAATCTAGACCTGTGGATGGGAGATCGTAGGTTTACCCCGGGAATCATCTCTGGGTCACTGCTGGACAGAGGCACAACAAACTAATGGGCACAGTATTTTTTCATATAAGGGGTGGCGTAAGCCACAATAATTTGGGCTAGGCTTATAAATGCCTTAGGGCAGATAGCCTAGTATAAACCTATGAACCTATGAACCTATAATATTTTAAAGAGTTCTACTCATATGTGAGAAGTTTAATTTAATTTATGCTATATATTTCATTGAAGTGAGTGTAGGAGTATTTACAGGTAAAATAAATTAGTAATACATACCTTTAGATGTTCATGAGCATTTTAAAGTGTAGGTTGATCTTTGAAAGAACCTAAAAGTCCAAAACATTTTAGACCAGTCTTTAGCTTCTTTTTTTTACATCTGACCAATTATTTTTGTCAGATGATCTTTTGAGAGTTGAAGATGGTGACAATTCCATTCCTTCTGGGATTGTAATGTTATTTTGTTCTGGATAAAGGAAACAGCTTCTTCGATAGTATTAAAAGTTCTCAGTTCATTTTGATGAGTAATTTTGATTTTAGCTGGGTAGACAAGTTGAGCTTTGATTTTGTTTTGCTTTAATAGTTTTACTAATGGCCAAGAGTTTTTTCTCATTTCTAAAACTCTTGTGGAGTAATCATTGTCAAACCTTATTTGGTTTCCTTTAAATGACAAATTTTTG
>NW_025058423.1:0-6460 GCF_019279795.1 Protopterus annectens | reverse complement strand
TTGATGGATCTCTGGGCATTTGTGTGCTGGCATGAGTATGTCTTCCAATGTATGTTTGGGTAGTTCAAGTAACCCAAGATCAGGGTACAGACCCGAATCCTGATACAGTTGATCAGGTCCATATAGGCAAAATGGGCTTCCTGGTCACAAGTGGGGGCTGGTAGCTAGCTAAGATTTGAACAGGTGTTTTGGCAATGGTGAACTGCGCATGCAGTGTCTCCTGTGCATCTTACTGCCTGTACAGCCTGGAGGTGTGTATGTCTTTCAAATAAAGTGAACCCCCCACATTCCATGGCTTCAGCGCTCACACTTTGGGGTCTGACTGTATGATAGGATGGGTGACCATGTAAGGCTTGTGTGCTCTCTGCAGCTTTAAACCATGTGTCTGTGCCTGCAAAAAAGCCTGTTTTTGGCAGTTGTTTTTGAAATTAGCCTCTGAGGAAGCTGCTGCTATGTCTACAGCGAAAACGCTACTTTTTGTTTAAATAAAATTTGCGTTTAGTTTTATCGTAACAGTATTCAGCCTGCATTACTTGGTGGATTTTATTTTAATATACTTTGGAAGAGCAACATTTCAACTACAATAACTTTTGGTTTATTACCCGTTCTTGACTTGGTGTACATAAGGGCTTGCCATTACTTGTGAGTTTTAAATATTTGACAAGGGTGACAAGAACTTTTAAGTTTGTTTTCTTAAAGGTGTATATGGCTAGGCATGCTATGGTCTCCTTGATAATTTTCCCAGGTTTATCCATATATGTCTATGTTCCTGTGTTCCAGGCAAATCATTGTGCCAATGATTTCTATTCCACCACCAATGTGTGATAACTCTACCTGTCAATATTTCTAACATTTTCCCTATTCTTATCTTTAGATTTATCCAGGTCTGGTCTGTAATCTCAGCTACCATTTTATAAACTTAAAGCCCCAAAGAACTAGTTTCAAACCCCTCTGCTACCACTGTCATCAATGACTCCTATACAGAGGTGTACATAAATGCCCTGTATAAACACCTATACAAATGTAAAGACTCAGCTGTGCCTGAACAGATCAAAACAAGGTCCTTACAAAAAAACAAGCCACCCTGGTGGACATCAAGCATAAATAGGTGATACGACAACAGGAAGAAACTAATGTATAAGAAAACTGACTCAACAGAGGAAGGACACCCTCCACAGCTTGAACAAGCAAATTCAATATCTTTTAAAGTCCTCTAAAGCCAATTATGGAGCTAAACTATCTAAGGATAATCACAAGGCATTCTTTAGCTACGTCAGAAATCTAAAAGGGGAGGCCAAGCTTTGTACCAAACTAGTAGTAGATGGTACCACTCATAATGACCCTGAAGACATTGGCAACCTTCTGGCAGACAGATTTGGCTCAAACTTCACCCCACTATCCCCACCAGACATACTCCAAAGCATACCTGTCACCAGTTCTCTACCTAGTATTTCCAAAGAGCAGATCATAACCATACTCTCCATGGTCAATAACACAGCCTCTATGGGACTGGGTAGCATCCCAGACTGCCTACTAAATGGTTTAAACAGGACCTAGTGGAACCACTTGGCATTCTCTTCAATCAGAGTCTAAGTATTGGCTTTGTCCCAGCAGAGTGGAAAATGGCAACAGTAATTCCCTTGCACAAAGGGGGTCCATCAACCGACCCTGAGAACTATAGACCCATAAACCTAACCAGTCTTATCTGCAAGGCCATGGAGAGAATCATCATGGACCCTATCAACAAAAACATAGGTGACCTTCAAACTCTTGACCCAACCCAATTTGGCTTTGATAAGGACAGATCATTCTTATTAAACCTAGTGGACTTTTTTGAGAATGTCACCAAAGCAGTGGATAAAGGCAAAACAGTATATACAGCCTATCTTGTCTTAGCCAAGGCTTTTGACACAATACTCCACTCAGGCATCATTGAGAAACTCACCCAGCTGGGAATTAACCCATGTGTCACTAGATGGGCAGCCAACTGGCTCACCGATAAAATGCATAAAGTTAACATTGGGGATTCCCCCACTCCCAGCAGACCAGTTACCAGTAGTGTACCACAAGGATCTGTGCTGGGCCCCCTACTGTTTGGAATCTATTTATCAGAAGTCCAGATGAAAATAGATGGCCTGTGGCTTACCAAGTTCACCAGCGATGACTGCAAACTGGGTGCAATCACTGAGTCCCTCAACGGTGTTGACATACTACAAAAAGGACTTACACTGACTTCATCTAAAAACTAAAATGCATTATCATCCCTTTTAGCAAAGGGGAAGTCCCTGCAAATTACAATATTAACAGTACCTCCCTTAGCTCAAACCCTGTGGTGAGAGATTTGGGAACACAGGATGATAACAACCTTAACTTTGATCACCATGTGTCCACAGTGGTAAGGAAGGCCTTCTGTGTTGCACATCTCATATGTAAGGGCATTGCATCCAGAGCTAAGGATGTTATAACTCCCCTGTACTCATCCTTCATCAGACCACTAATAGAGTACGACATTCCGTTCTGTATGTACTTCACCAGACACCTGCAGCAGCTGGAGAGACCTCAGCGGTTTCTCACCAAGAAAATTCAGGGCCTTCAACACATGACCTACATGAACAGACTGAAGGCCCTGTCACTGCACTCTGTATCTTATAGGCTGCTGAGAGGTGACTTGTGCCTGGCCTACAGTGCAGTCTCAGACTCGGTCTTAAGTCCGCAAGTCAAATGGGGCAAGATTCACTCGCACTAGGGATCATAACCTAGCCTAAGACATTAACAGGACATGCTGAAGAAACAGATATGTCTTAGAGAGATTGCCACTCCTATAGAAAAAACTCCCAATTCACATAAAACAGAGCTTCTCAATGACCCTATTTAAGTGTAACTTAGACAACTGGATGGGAGACTGTAAATTGGATAAGGGCAGTTGGTGCTGATCTTAGACCCGCACTGCAAATATAGACCATACAACTTGGTCAATACGGAAACAAGGGTATAACATGTCTAGGCGTATAAAGGCCCTGTGTCTATATTAGAAGCTTGAAGGTGTACTTACCCAAATACGTAAATGCCAACACGTCTTCATCGAACCATGAAACCATCGATCATCCTGAAGTGCGAAATCCAAAATGTTGAATCGTCATGGTTGGCCCTTCTGCAGTATAGCTCCGTAAGGTAAGTGTGCGATAGTTACGGACCTTAGGGTTAGGGTGCGGGTTAAGCTAAGTGCATAGATGGTAGTGTATGTGAGATTTAGTGTAGGGTTAGAAGTAGGGTTTTAATGTGTGTGATTATTGGCTTGTTTGCATAGCATCTTGAGGTAAGTGTGCGATAGTTACGACCTTAGGTTAGGGAAAAGGGTTAAGGCAAGTGCATACATGGTGGAATTTGCAAGATTTAGTGTAGGGTTAGAAGTATGGTTTAATTTAGGGTTAGAAATAGGGTTTTGGTTAGTGTATGTAAGTGGTTTATTTAGTTTGTTTGGGTAGGTAATATGTAGCAGGCAGTGGGGTGGGGCAAGTATGATGGTTCAAGTTTTTGAATTTTGCATTTTACGGCATTCAGTGTATTTGCAGTTTGCGGAATATGTGTCAGTGTTTTCGTATTCAATGACTAGGGCTTTTGCGATTTTAATATAGACCCAAGGCCCTAGGGTCAATAGCCTAGTAATCTCCTATGAAGCTATGAACCTATATGCATTTGATATACATTTTCCTGTTTTACCATCTTAAAAGTTCTTGAATATATTGCTATTTGTTCTACTTTTCTATTGTGTGCTGTTATTACAATTGCTGCCCTATGGGTCCTGGTGATGACTAAAAGGGTCTGAGGACCAGCCCACCTACTTGATTATCAAATGTAATAAAATAAAAAATAAATAAATAAATTGAATATGCCTGACTAATTAGGATGCAATCCACTGTGCACTCCTCCAGGCTGAGAGCATTGATATAACATGGGTTCAATTAGTGGCCTAAATGAGGTGCTGTCTGGGAAAGATCAGCATGCCCATCTTGGTGGGAAGGTGCATACTCAGATGAGCCTTTGAACTGATACCTGGCAGAGGCAATGGACCCTACCACTACACATCAGGAGCAGAGTACATTGGCTGACTCTCTGTAGAGGCAGGATAATATGTCAGTACCTTCCCATTAATCGGTACATATAGGTGAAGGGGAAACTAGGGCATATGTTAAAAACACTCATTGGCAGATGTATGATGATGTACCAGGGTCCTTAATATTCTCACCTGCCCTGTATATGGGTCAGGTATAGCCTGCAGGACACTAAGGCATGTCCGCTAGACATGCTGAATGAGGAAAGGAGCTGATGGCAGCTGACAGTCAGCTGCAGAGAGCCAAAAAAAACTAATAAAAAGATACGAAGATCCTTTTTTAATTTAATTCCATAATTATAAAAGTTCCGGTGTCATTTCCTTCCACATGTTTTGGAGGCCAAGTGTATTGATATTATTATGTCTGGCCTATTCTCCAGTTCAATTATTTTATTGTCTGGACCAAATGCATTTATTGCTCTTACTTCATTAGGGCTTCTTTGTTTACTGTGATGTTACTCTGTTGAGTGGTCAGTATATTTTTATTTGATTTAGTTGAACATTGTGATTGGTTGTGATATTCTCTATGTGAGCACCTATTGCTCTTTGCAGCATTTTTGAGAGGGCTTCTACCACCTACTTTATTGCTTTAATATTTTCACATGTGACCTCTGATGTCAGCACCATTTTTGTTTACTTACTTGAGAGAGAAAACTATTTAAGTTGAAAAATGAGTAAAATAACATAATATCACCACCTAAGTACAATTTGTCTAGTTGCTAGTTAATTTAAAGCATGCAAAACCTTCTGTTTGGTCTTTATGTTGCATACCTTCATTATTTGTGATCTAAAGCTTCATAAGGGGTCAAAGCACAATTGAAGAGCTCCTGACATGTGTGCATGCCCTCGCGCATCCTGTCAATACTCAAATTACATGCATTAATTTCCAACATTTCACTAAAATGATACAATATAAACAAAGCACATCAAGTCCTCACACCTCATGAAGTAATGGACAAGCAGAAAGAATCATACAAAGTATCAATAATATTTTAAAAAATCTCAGCAGTTCTCTTTAGTAGCTTGCTGACTATCCCTGATGGAGTACAGCAACATTCTTTTACAAGACTCAAGTTTTTCATTCTATCCATTGTTGACAGGCAAAAAAAAGCAATGTCTTTCAGCATATCCCAGTTAGGGGTCACCACAGCGGATCACCGGTCTGCAAATTGAATGGCAGTGGTGTTTTTAGTGTTGAGTTGCCAGCCCAGCGCTCAACTTTCAAAGAAGGCAAATGTACACACATATGCACCTACCTGCATGTCTTTAAAGCTTATTCAACCACAAGGAGGACATGCAGACTCCTCACAGAAGGCACACCAGCCGATAATCGAACCAGATAGCCTGTTGCTGTGAGGTGACAATGGTAAACGCTGCACCACCGTGACGAGATTGCTGATAGGCAGATATCTTAAATCAAAATTGTCTACTATGCATACATCACTGCAGACAAATAAAGGTACAAATATTTTACAGAAACTAAAAAAGAAAAAAAAAGACAGCCCAGAAGTTCTGCTATGATAAAGGTCCAAGAGACATACTGTCTTTTTATTCACTTTATTTTATATTTGTTGATCTTGATAGTCTGACTGGCCATAATAATCCCTTATCAGGTGAGGCCCTAGGAGGAAAAGCTCCACAATACAAAAACTAGAGTATACAAAATAAAAATAAACACACTCAACACGGCAATGGGCTAGAACACAAACTAACATAGTGTTTCAGGTAGTAGTTAAAATTTGGAATGCGCAGAAACATAGATAAGCAACAACTAGTCAGATGATCAGATATAGATTTGCTGCATGTGACTAGCAAGGTATAAAAGAAGTATGCAGAGTTAGTAAGGTACCTAATAATGATAGCTCCAAAAACATGTATTTAGATTCATACATTTTTTGTATTTACACATGTGCTACAATTTTTTTTTTTTATTTTATATTTGTTGACCGGGCTAGTCTAGCTGGATACATATCCATTTTCAGCAGAGGCTCAGAGAACAGCCTGATGCACAAATACATTAAGGCATTAAAAACTTAGAAAAAATGACTAGCTTAAATTATACAGCATAACATGTAAAGAAAGTAAATTTTGTGAATACTGTACAGAGACATTAGAGTAGATTTTGGAGATAAACATGTCTTAATTCAATAGAGGCTACAAATACAATCAGGCAACAGTAAATAAAGCAACATAGTAATTGCTAATCAACATTCACTTGAGAGAAAAATGCATATAAGAGAAAGAGAAATAGAGACCAGGGGAATGGACAACAATGCAGGTAAGAAGGGGCGGGAGGAAGCTGATAGTCAATGACCTCTGCTGTGGGCACGGTTATAAAAGCATGAGAGA
>NW_025058422.1:0-5905 GCF_019279795.1 Protopterus annectens | reverse complement strand
ATCCCCCTTTTTTCCGCCCCCCGGGCCTTTCTAGCTTCCATAATCACATTTAAAACTTGTTGAGGAAGTGAGACCTGTTGTGCTTCAACACAGAATATGCCAAGCGGGAGATGAAGAGATTGAAGCTTGACATTGAGCAGATGACCGTCCTTCTGAGATAACAGATGAGGAATCAGAGGTAAAGGCCATGGAGGCTTCTTTACAAGACTTTAGAAGTGGGTACCAGTGTTGGGGCCAATCTGGAGCTATCAAAATCACCCTTTGGCCTGTCTTGTCTGACCTTTAATAATCCCTTTTGAAGAAGAGGCAGAGGTGGAAAGGCATAGACATGAAGGTTTTTCCAACTGAAAGACAGAGCATCCACTTTCCAAGCTGTGTGATGAAACCCTTTGTGCAATACTTTGGCAGCTGGTGGTTTAGTGGAGAAGAACAGATCTATGTCTGGAGTTCCCATGACACTGTCAATTTCTGAAATACATGAAGATCCAGTTTCCCTGGGGATCCATGATTTGTCTGCTTAATACATTCTGGAGTTCTGTGCTCCTGGCAGAAACCTTTGAAGAGTCAGTTGCAGGCTTAAGCAGTCTCCCAAAAATCATTGCTTGCCTGCATAGAGGATAAGAATGTGTTCCCCTTTTGTTGATGTACCACATGACAGTTGTGTTGTCTGTTAGAATCAACACCTGCCCTGGGAAAAAGTAACTCCTTGAACGCCATCAATGCAAACTGGACTGCTAACATCTCCTTCATGTTGATATGTAGATGCTGTAGTCTGGCAGGCCACTTGTCTTGTATCCACTTTCCATTTAGATGAGCTCCCCCAAAGTGTCCGAGGCATCTGTCGTTTAAAAACTGACTCCCCCTGGCCGGGTCACAGAGAGTCCCTTGTTTAGGTGACATTCCTGAGCCCACCACAAAAACCTTTGAAGGCAAGGTATTATGTGAATGACAGTGTCCCAAAACTTCAGTGCTGTGTCCATTTTTGAGATACCATTGCAGCTTCCTCATATGCAGTTTATTGGGAAGCACCAGAATACAAGATGCCATGAACCCTAATGCTTGAAGGACTGTCCTTGCAGTCAGCACGGACTGATGAGATAGTTGAGGGAAGTAAAGTGACAGATTTTTGTTTGTCCTTAAAAGGCCATCTCTGCTGTATTCAGTCTCACACCCAGAAAGAATGTCTTGAGAGGGTACTAGACTGGACTTTATTTCGTTCACAGAATACCCTAGGCATCTTAGCACTGCTTGAAAAGTCCAGATGCTGTAGAAGGTTTTCCTTTTCTTGAGCCAGAATCAGGCAGTCGCCCAAGTAAGGATAAATTTGAATGCCTTGAAGCCTGAAGTGCTATCACTGGAGCCAAAACCCTTTTGTAATACTCTGCAGTAGATGCCAAAGGGCAATGCAGAGAACATAATGAAAATCTCCAGTTCAAACCCGAGATACTTTCTGCAACTTACCCTTTATAGGCACATGAAGGTAAGCTTCCTTGAGATCCAAAGTTACCATCCAGTGACCCTTTGCCCAGCAGAGGTAACAGTTGCTGTAACGCCATCTTGAACTTGGGAACAGATAAGTGTTGAGGATAGAAAAATCCAAAATTGGTCCCACATCCCCCTTCTTTGGTACTAGGAACAGGCGAATAAAACCCCCCTTTCTGATACGGGGACTGGCTGAATGGCCCCTATCGGGGTAACTGAGAAACTTGCTTGTGAGCCTTTTTTTGTGGAGGAGGAACATCTGGCATCCCTTTTGAAAGGGGCATTGTGGGGAAATAAAATCTGAAACCCCATGAATGATATCCAGCACCCATCTGTCTTGAGGATTAAATCCCAATTTTCTTTGAAAAGAGACAATCTTCCCCCCAAAGGAGCTGCCAGAAGAATCCACTGGCAGCTAAAAACAGGTCTTTGGGCTTTACGGACTGATGCCCTCACCGGGTCTGAGCGGGGAACTGTCTGATCTAGGCCTAAAAACCTTGCCCCCTGCCCCACCAGCCTAGACCTCCCCCTAGACTGGGAACCATAAGCAGGATATGCCCCCCTTAGCAGGCCAATTTCTACTAAACTTGGGGGCTGCACCTGAAAAATCTTTAACAGTCTGCATAGACTTAGCTTTGTCCTCCATTTTTTTAAAACTGCTTCCACAGGCGCTCCAAACAACACATCAGACTGTAAAGGAGCATCCAAAATCCTGGTCTTAACATGCTCAGCTAAATTCTGATCCTTCAACCCGGCATGTTAAGAACAGAACTAGTAGCAGCCACCCTCGAGGAGGCCTGAACAGCATCAAAACCACACTGCAAAGAATGCTTACCCACTTGTTCAGACACATGAACCAAATCCAGCAATTCTTACACTCAATACCTTCCGCCAAAGCATCCACCTTAGATTTCAAGTGAAAGGAGATAATTCTGATATTTCAGCATATGAAACTGACAATTCAACCCTCATGGCTAGAGGGAAGAAGTATATACTTTCACCCCACCTATCCAAAGCCCTTGCCTCTTTATCAGAGGGTACAGGATTTTTAACCCCAGAAGCCTTAACACCTTTAGGCCCCTGAGAAACAGTTTCTGGGTCCGCCCCGGGACTCTTAAACAAATACTTATGAGCGGGGACCCTATAATACCTATCAGGCAACAGGAGCAGGAGGCAAGGAGTCAGGGTTCAGGGGAAACCCCAAAACATCCCCACCCATTCAACACAGGAGGAATAGCTAAGGGCCTATGCTGGGGTAAAACAAGAATTCCCCGCCTTTTCCCGAATCAGAGTAATCCTGGCCTTCCCATTTGTGCTCCCCCATGGGTAAGAGTCTCTGAAAATGAGAAATCCTCAGGAGGAGAAGCTGAGGGGAATCATCCACATCAGAATCAGAATAAGTAGGAACTCTTGCAAGTCTTCCACAGAAGACTCTGAAGCCTGTGAACACTGTTCAAACTATCAAACTCCTGTTCCGCCCTAGGCCTCTTATCAGGCGGGGGCATAGAACCTCTAATCATAGTAATCAAATCTTCTGCCATTTTAAGCATATGTTTCTTAGGCACAGAGCCAAATGCTAGGAGAAGCCCCACAGAAGCTGAACTTGGCCTACCTCTAAAAGAAGCTTTGGCAACAGAAGGAGAGGCCCTAACTACCTTGCGAAGAGAGGGAAGAACAGTTACCTGAGAAGCCCCCCCAGCCCGGCCTACCTCCTGAGAGGGCACATCCTGTTACAGTAAAGTATCTGCCTGAAACTCCATTGAGACCCCCGGCAAAACCTCTGGCTCCCTGAGTTCTAAAGAAGCGTCCGGGACTGCGGTTCCTCACCCTAGGCTTCACTGTTTTGTCTTGCGCTCTTGATGAGCTGAGCATCCGACGGGATAGTATAATTGCAACGCTTCCCAAACACTAAGCTAGCACAATCAAGCCTCCTCTTAGTAGTGCACTTGTTAAATCTAGGACAAGAGGGGCAACCAACAACGTCGTGCTCAGGCCTAAACAAGGTATACACAAAGTATGATAATCCCTATGGTATCTGTTTCCACAAGAAATACAGTTATTCACTTTTTCTGACATCCGGTTAAATACTGAGGCAAGAAAAACCAAAATGTTCAGGTTACTTAGCCAACTCTGTTTCGGTCTGAAACTCCGGTGAAAATCTCAGAACGCCAACCTGCACTAAAATTGCTTCTGCATCGGACCATGCGCAAAAGACTGAGGAAATGACGCCGGTCATGCATTAGTACCTGACGCACTGACGTCAGTCAAGCGCCATGACCGACGCCACCCATACTCTGGTATTCCGACTGGGACGCGGACTATACCCAATAGTCAGGACTGCAGCAAGGGAAGACGAAGAACATCAGCAAAAAACAACCAACCACCCCTGCACTAATCATATTTACAATATTTACAATATGCACAACCCAAACCACACAACCACCTCTAACTACAGAGGGGAAGGAGGAGGTAAAGACTGCAGCAATGTGGATCTTCGAACATCTACATTTATGGTAGGTACAAAACTGTACTATGTTCTTCATCTCACATTGCTGCAGTCCTTACATATGGGTAGAATCCCAAAGCAGAGGTAAGGGAGGATGGCAAAACTATAAAGCATTAGGAGCTGCCAAAATGCCCTGTAAAATTGCAGTGGCAAAACCAGCCCTAGTGGAATGAGGCCTAATCCCAGCTGGAATCTCCTTACCATGATGGGAATAACAGAAAGCAATACAAAAACCAATCCACTTAGAAATAGTCTGTTTTGAAACAGGTTTGCCCTGAGAACCCAAAGCAAATGAAACAAACAACTGCTGAGACTGCCTGAATCCTTTAGTTCTGCTCAAATAATATCGCAACTGTCTGTGTACATCCAAAGTGTGCAAAATCTTTTCCCCTTTATTTTGGGGGTTTGCATAAAAAGTAGGTAAATGAATAGTTTGGTTTAAAGCCACACTAGAAACCACTTTAGGCATAAAGGAAGGGTTAGTAGCAAAGATACCCTGTCCTTGTGGAAAATTAGAAGGGCTCAACCGCCATAAGGGCCTGTAATTCAGAAACCCTTCTCGCAGAGGTAATGGCCAACAAAAAAGCAGTCTTCCATGATAAATATTTCAACTCGGCAGTCGCTGCAGGCTCAAAAGGTTGTAGAGTGAGTTTCTCCAACACAAAATTGAGATCCCAAGCAGGAGTAGGAGCTCTACGGGGGTCTTATATTCTTTGCCCCTCTAAGGAATTGCTTAAACAAAGGATGAGAAAATAATGGTGGGTCACAGTCATAGTGAGCAGAAATTGCTGCAGCATGAACCTTAATAGAGGAGAAGGACAAACCTTTGTCCAATAACTCAGTAAGGTATTGAAGAGCAACACTTAAATTAGGTTTAGAAACATCAAAGTCCTTTGCTGTACTCCAAATTAAAAATCTCCTCCATTTATCAGCGACACTTCTTTTGCACTAGGCCTTCTGGCCTCCAAAATAACATTCAAAACTTGTTGAGGAAGTTGAGACCCTCCAGGGTTTAAAACAGAATATGCCAGGCTGTTAGATGTAGAGAGTGAAGTTTGACATTGAGTAAATGACTGTTCTCCTGAGACAGCAGGTGTGGAATCAAGGCAAAGGCCATGGAGGCTCCCTCAGACTTCTCAGTAATGGGTACCAGTGCTGTCGAGGCCAATCCGGAGCTATTAAAATCATGGTTGGCTTGTCCTGTCTGACCTTCAGGAGTACCTTTGGGAGGAGAGGCAGAGGTGGAAAGGCATACATGAAGATTGCTCCAATTGAATGAGAGAGCATCCACTTTCCAAGCTGTGAGATGAAACCTTTTTGTGCAAAACTTTGGCAGCTGGTAATTTAGAGGAGAAGCGAACAGATCTATGTCTGGAGTTCCCCATAACACTGTCAATTTTGAAATACATGAGGATCCAATTTCCACTCTGGGGATCCATAATTTGTCTGCTCAACACATCTGCTAAGGAGTTCTGTGCTCCTGGCAGAAACCTTGCCTGAAGATTCAGCTGTAAACTGAGAGCAGTCTCCCACAAAATCATTGCTTGCCTGCATAGACGATACAAATGTGTCCCCTTGCTTGTTGATGTACCACATGACAGTTGTGTTGTCTGTTAGAATCAACACCTGCCCTGGAAGAAGCAAATCCTTGAAAGCTATCAATGCAAATTGGACTGCTAACATCTCCTTCAAGTTGATATGTAAAAGTCAATCTGGCAGGCCACGTGTCTTGTATCCATTTTCCATTCAGATGAGCTCCCCAAGCTTTGTCTGAGGCATCTCGTAGAATCTGACTTCTGGTCGGGTCACAGAGATCCTTGTTTAGGTGACATTCCTGAGCCCACAAAAATTCCTTTTGGATGCAAGGTATTATCTGAATGACAGTGTCCAAATCTTGGCAGTGCTGCCCTGGTAAGA
>NW_025058421.1:0-6206 GCF_019279795.1 Protopterus annectens | reverse complement strand
TTGCTTTTAAGTGGGGGATAAGGTAGTCAGGTCAGTTCTAATCCCAGCTCGGGGTGTGTTTTGTTTTTATGTGTTTCCAGCTGCCTGGGGATAGAATAATGTTTTTAGACAGCTCACTCTCCGTACACTCCCTATCGGTTTCTTTGCCTTTGCTGATGATGTCACCCACCTAAAAGTATGCCTCTGGGAGTGCTGTGATCCAGTAATCTTGGTACCGTTCTGTAACTTTTAATGCTGTAGGGGATAAGGTAGTCAGGTCTATGTTCTAATCCCAGCCCTGCTATGTGTGTGTGTGTTTCCAGCTGCCTGGGGACAGAGTAATGTTTTAGACAGCTCCTCCACACTCCCTATCAGCATCTTTGCCTTTGCTGATGATGTCACCCACCAGAAGTATGCCTCTGGGAGTGCGGGGTATTGGTGCTTCTGTTACTGCATAATGTTTAGGGGATAGAATAAGGTAGGTGCTCGTTTCCCAAGGCATGACAGGTGTGTGTGTTTGGAGTCATACCCTATGTGTTGGTATCTGTGGGTGGCTAGCTTCAGGATGTGTTGAGTGTGTTTTGTTGCTTTCCATAGTGTCCACAGATCATAATCGCCAAGACACTGGGTTGTCAACAAAACTTTCCCAATAGGTCTGTTGAGTAAATGTCACCCCCTTCTTACCCAAAACAGTCTGACCCATGTGAAATGAAACACACTTGCCTTGATAGAACACACCATAATGCAGGTGGCACATGTAGTTTCCTTTTCATTCTTGTCTAATGCTTTGGTGTCATGTGGCCCTTTGTTGTGATATAAATGCAATATCTATGTATGTGTGTTATGTTTTGTGTGTTTTGTATATATATATATATATATATATATATATATATACATATATGTTTTATATATATAAAAATATATGATATATGTAGTTATAGATAGATAGACATAGATATATGCATATATTTTGTGGACATTAGCACTATTGAATGTTTGTGCTGGATGATCTGTGGATCCCCCGGATGTATGTATATCTGCCATGGCGGGTGGTAAAGCACATCATCTGTGGGGGCAGGGTCCTGGGTTCTGTGTAACCGGTTATTTTGTTGCTGGGAAGACCAAGGACATCAAAATTGATAGTAAGGCACCTTTAACAGTTGTGTAGGATCTGAGCAACTAAGCAGTGGTTATTAATTGGGGGGTGGGTATGGGTCATATAACTATGATTAGAAGACTATACTATGCAGATGAGGTTGACAATAGTGAATTGTTACCCCCAGGGTTTGATGCAGATCCCAGGAGTGTATGTGTGTAGACACCCGGGGTGCAGGGCTCAAATATAGATGAAAGATGGGGGGTCAGGCATACTGTGCATTGGAGACCTGTGCCTCGGGATTGCTCCTGCCTTAGCACACCTAAGCTAGGGGTGTGTCATACCTGCCTGGTGACATTGGGAGGAAAAAAGCAGAGGGGGTAGTCAAGGTGAACAGGCTGCACAAACAGGTGATGATCAGCACAATCAGCAGATTACATGGCCAGCCCACACCAGAACACTACAGTAATGTGAGAGCACCCTACACACAGGTTTCTTCCCCACTCTACACCACCTGTATACATGGGGGCATTTCACAACACAGTCCAACCAAATGAGAAGGGCTGCAGCAGCAACATAGACCAACATGTGCAGGAGGCTGAGGGTGGTGAGGATGTATGCTGCCCAACAACCCTTAGTGGTGACATAAGCCCTTTTCAGACCCAGGGTGATTTTCCAGGGCTACATGAGCTGGGATAGTGGATTGGGGTGGACAGAGACCTCCTACAGTGGCTTGTTGACCTGTGCCAGCCACACCTGACACATCAACAGGCCGGGGAAACCCATCACAGTGGATAACAGGTATTTTTCCAGGTATACTAGCCACGGGTACCTCCCAAAGCACAACTGGGGATATCATGGGGATCTCACAGGCATCTGCATCCAGAGTATTGCACCAGTTCACAGACGCCATGTCAACACATGCTAGTGAGCATGTACATGTCCTCAACACACGTGATTTGTAGACCAGCAATCTGCATCTCTTCCACCACATGGCTGACTACCCTGGGGTACTGGGTGCTATAGCCTGCATGCACGTATGCATCAAAGCACCACCTGGTGAGCGGGGTAGGGCCTACATTAACTGCAGGTGCATTCCCTCCAACAGCTAGGCCATATGCGATGGCCAGGACATTAAACTGGATGTGTGTGCTGTCTGCCCTAGAAGCTATGACGATTCCGATATATGGCATCTGACGCAGCTGTACCACACCTTTGCCAATATGGACATCCCCTACAGTCTCCTAGTGGGGGATGCTGGGTAACTACTGGAGTCGTGGCTGATGACACCCATCTGTAATGCACACACAGCTGAACAATCACACCATAATGAGGCAGATGCACAGGCATGACATATAATTCAGCATGTGTTTGGGATGCTCAGGTCACGGTTCTGGTATCTGGACACATCCGGTAGAGCCCTGCAGTATTCCCTAGCTACATGCACACAAATTGTTATGGTATTTGCTATGCTACACAATCTGATCCTGCAGTAACGAGGCATGGCCACACGGCCCACCACCAATGCCAAGGCCTGTACAGGCACAGTGTGACTTGGAGGAGGAACTACCTGATCTGGGCCCAGTAGGCGATAGGGCCGTGCATAGTATGACCTGCCCTTGGCAAAGAGGCAACACAAGGCATATGCACTGACACAGTAGGTACCCAGGGATTTCACCCTCTCTGACTCGCACACAGTACAATGGATGCCAAACATGACACTACCTGTACTCAGATATGTATAGGAAGTGAACTGTGCGCATCCAACATAGGGAGCCCTCCAGCACTGTCCTCAGGTCCGGAACACCCCAAGGTAAGTCAATTGACCTAACAATTGGCAGTTGTATTAGAATGTGTATTTACCTGTTGCTATAGTATGGATGTGAGCATACAAGGGAATTTGGTGGCTGACTGTTAGGGCAGCAGACAGTACACGTCCATAGTGGCACCATGACATCTGTAGCACATACCGGGATCACAATAGTAGCCAGTAGTACACAGGGTGTCCTAACCCACTGCATGTTATGGGCTGAACATCATATGTGTCCATACAGCCCACACAAGTTCCATCCAGCTGGACAGGGATTGATCAATACAGACAAATGATATACAATGGCCTCTGGATATGCCCAATGAATGACCCCAACCCCCACAGACACACACAGACTACAGCAGGCCAGGCAGTTGGATGTAGGTTGTGAAGGCTAGGACGTCCAACACCACTATGCTGGTAATTAAAGCTAGGATCTGACGTACACTGGTATGCCTCCAACCAGCAATTTAGATAGGTCCACACACTGAAATGGAGTACCTGGCATACCAGTACAGTAGTGGCACATGTGTACAACTGTCAGCTGTGCCCCCCTTCCAACGTACACATGTGAGAGTCATGTGCGCCACCCCCGGTGCTGTGTAGGACTGTGGATGCGGTTGGATGTCCCCCCACGCTGTGCAGAAATGTAGCAACTGTCAATGCCACATGACCATTAGCTACCCTGCAGACACAGCATGCCACCTGTCGGTGTAGAACGTAGGGTCGGCACCACAGTACTGACTATCTGGACATGTGACACATGCGATCCAGTTGACCATACTTGGCATGCTCAAACACATGATGGTATGACGGTAATGTCAGTCGACAACATGCGTAACAGTCATACTGGGCATGCTCACACACTGAAACACAGGACGGCCAGGTCTGCAAATACCAGTGGTCCGGACATATCTGCCAGTACATTGCTATACTGTTGGATCACTGTGCTGTATGGTATGTGTGTGGTCTATTGTCTGTACATATGCCATGGTGTATTGGTAATTCACATGAGCTGTGTGCACAGGGTATTGCTACCAATACATACAAAGGATGGTTCTTTGTTTGCGGACAGAACAATGCTTTTGGATACAGAGTGGGTAAGGCACATTCCAGCAGGTGGGAGTGGTTGTGCATGGGTTTGCATGGTGTTAAGCACTGCTGACCTCTGGTTACAGCTCCTTATACTCATTTAGACTCCACATTTCTTTAACAGTGCACTACTGGCATACTGGTAGACAAACACGCTTACACCCGCTCGCTCACCGACATTTGTGCTTACATTTGTCACTCAAGCTGGGTGTGCGTGATCCCTTGTGATGCATATTACATCGGACTACATGATTACAGTATCGGGTATGTCTAACCAATAGGCGACGGCAGGCGTTCGACTGTATGGACTTGTGTTATGTGGCGACCTGTCCAGTGACATAATCTTATTATATACGTGTTCCTCATACAATCTGCTCCTATCTGGCTGATACATGGGAACCGATACTCTGCAATGCTGACATGTGAATGTTATTTGGTTGACGCAGCTCTCTGCAGGGTCATGCTACCGCATACCTAATGTAGGTTTTCCACCTTTTAGATTGGATGACGGGAGACTGTAGGAGTAACGCCTTTCCCACTTTGCATGGGACAGTCCCTCCTTAGGCATATGTGTCATGTGACAATACTCTAGCCATTGCACCTGTCCTGATTAGAGGACATTATTATATTCTATGTGTCTGTAATAGTTGCATGTAATGGTTCTTGTATACATGACACGTTGATATGTTATATGAAGCAGCATAAGCAACTTGACTGCTGCTAGACTAAGCTTTGATTTGTGCTAATATGTATATTTCTGTACTATGCATGGCTGTAGGTATATTCTGCCCTGGTACGTCTGACATTTCTACAGAGCAGGTCCCACTTTGGCCATTCGGAATGGTGGCAGACCTATAGGACCTATTTGTAGAGCTATCACATTTGGCAAGGCAACACATACTCACAGCCAGTAGTAAACTGACTGCTTTACCAGTTTGCATACGTTAAGGTTATTCTTGTAGCATTATAGTTGCTAATACTGTTTCCTATAACATGTAGCTGTTTCTGATACAACAAAATCATTTTATGACACCACTACACACAATATATGACCTCCTTTCCTGAACTCACAGGCCATGTGCCATAACATTCATTTTGCAGGACACAACTGCCCAGAGTGGTGTGTCCCTCACAAAGGCGAACAGGTGGTAATCCAAATCTATTATGCTATCATCTACATAAGGTGGTCAGAAAAATATGCGCTTTCTGTCACTAGAAGACCTCATATACCAATGGGGAGAATGAACACTGTATCAGGGACACTGCATAACACCCTGAGGGACACATTTAGATGATTGGACACATTGACAGTCACAGGGCATATGTATTCATTCACGTTTGTCGAGGTACATGCTGTTTATGACTCATACATGTTGTCATCAGTCATTACCTGTATTCTGCCACCTGTCCACCTAATATCACTAGTTTTGGAAGTGTTTAGTTGGACTTTGTTACATTCTGATTCATAAATATGGAAGTCCATGATAATCGGGTACACGGCACTGATATAGTCCCTATGTTCATAGGTTCATAGGTTCATACTAGGCTATCTGCCCTAGGGCATTTATAAGCCTAGCCAGAATGTGTTTGGCTTTCGCCACCCATTTTAAATTTATTTTGCTATGCCCTTTTTCGAGGTTAGTATACTGTGCCTCTGTCTAACAGTGACACAGAAGTGATACCCGGGATAAACCTACGATCTCCCATCCACTCATTAAGATTCCTCTTGAAGAGAGTCAATGAGGGACTCTGCCTAACCTTGATTTTATTCCAGAGTGAAGGGAGCCTCTGGGTTATGAATCTGCCCCTCCAGCATGTCCTATTTATTTCAGTGCTGAGGTTCAAGTCTCCCGAGCGGGTAGCTCGATGGGATTTGGATTTTCTGAGGTGCAGCATGTCCATTAATTCCGAGTTGGACATGGCTTTATACGTGAGGCACAGATCACCTCTGAACAGGTGGTATGCCACTGAGTAGAGCTGGAGTTTCTTTAACCGGGCAGCATATGGCATCTGTTTGAGCCCTTTGATCCTCTTGGTGAGGTACTTTTGGGGTCTTTGCAGTTGCTGCAGGTGTCTGGTAAGGTACATCCCAAAAGGGGCATTGTACTCAATTATGGGCCTGATGAGGGATGAGTAAAGAGGCACGATGACCTCCCCTGATCTAGATGTGAATCCCTTCATGATTAGGTGGGCTATATAAAATGTTTTTTTAACCACTTTGGCCAAGTG
>NW_025058420.1:0-5509 GCF_019279795.1 Protopterus annectens | reverse complement strand
TCCACCCTACAAAGGGTAGGGCAATCCTGGTTCTGGCTTAACTGCCAGTTTCAGTATGACCGTTTATTTTTAGCTTTCCCTATGCATTTCAAGCATGTTTCTGCATAGAGAAAAAATAACCCTGGAAAGTTGTTTTTCTCCAAGAGGGAAAAAGCTAGGAGGCTGAAATTCTGCAGGTTTGTATGGTATTATCCACCCTACAAAGGGGTAGGGCAATCCTGGTTCTGGCTTAACTGCCAGTTTCAGTATGACCGTTTATTGTTTTTAGCTTTCTTTTTGCATTTCAAGCATGTTTCTGCATAGAGAAAAAAAATACCTGTGGAAAGTTGTTTTTCTCCAAGAGGGAAACAGCTAGGAGGCTGAAACTCTGCATGTGTGTAGGCTACTATCCACCCTACAAAGGGGTAGGGCAATCCTGGTTCTGGCTTAACTGCCAGTTTCAGTATGACCGTTTATTGTTTTTAGCCTTTCCTATGCATTTCAAGCATGTTTCTGCATAGAGAAAAAATAACCCTGGAAAGTTGTTTTTCTCCAAGAGGGAAAAAGCTAGGAGGCTGAAACTCTGCAGGTGTGTAGGGTACTATCCACCCTACAGAAAGGTATGACAATCCTGGTTCTGAATTAACTGCCAGTTTCAGTATGACCGTTTATTGTTTTTAGCTTTCCCTATGCATTTCAAGCATGTTTTTGCATAGAGAAAAAATTCCCCTGGAAAGTTGTTTTTCTCCAAGAGGGAAAAAGCTAGGAGGCTGAATCTCTGCAAGTGTGTAGGGTATTATCCACCCTACAAAGGGGTAGGGCAATCCTGGTTCTGGCTTAACTGCCAGTTTCAGTATGACCGTTTATTGTTTTGAGCTTTCCCTATGCATTTCAAGCATGTTTCTGCATAGAGAAAAAATAACCCTGGAAAGTTGTTTTTCTCCAAGAGGGAAAAAGCTAGGAGGCTGAAACTCTGCAGGTGTGTAGGGTACTATCCACCCTACAAAGGGGTAGGGCAATCCTGGTTCTGGCTTAACTGCCAGTTTCAGTATGACCGTTTATTGTTTTTAGCTTTCCCTATGCATTTCAAGCATGTTTCTGCATAGAGAAATAATAACCCTGGAAAGTTGTTTTTCTCCAAGAGGGAAAAAGCTAGGAGGCTGAAACTCTGCAGGTGTGTAGGGTGTTATCCACCCTACAAAGGGGTAGGGCAATCCTGGTTCTGGCTTAACTGCCAGTTTCAGTATGACCGTTTATTGTTTTCAGCTTTCTTTTTGCATTTCAAGCATGTTTCTGCATAGAGAAAAAAATACCTGTGAAAAGTTGTTTTTCTCCAAGGGGGAAAAAGCTAGGAGGCTGAAACTCTGCAGGTGTGTAGGGTACTATCCACCCTACAAAGGGGTAGGGCAATCCTGGTTCTGGCTTAACTGCCAGTTTCAGTATGACCGTTTATTGTTTTTAGCTTTCCCTATGCATTTCAAGCATGTTTCTGCATGAAGAAAAAATAACCTTGGAAAGTTGTTTTTCTCCAAGAGGAAAAAAGCTAGGAGGCTGAAACTCTGCAGGTGTGTAGGGTATTATCCACCCTACAAAGGGGTAGGGCAATCCTGGTTCTGGCTTAACTGCCAGTTTCAGTATGACCATTTAGTTTTTTTAGCTTTCTTTTTGCATTTCAAGCATGTTTCTGCATAGAGAAAAAAATACCTGTGGAAAGTTGTTTTTCTCCAAGAGGGAAAAAGCTAGGAGGCTGAAACTCTGCAGGTGTGTAGGGTACTATCCACCCTACAAAGGTGCAGGGCAATCCTGGTTCTGGCTTAACTGCCAGTTTCAGTATGACCATTTATTGTTTTTAGCTTTCCCTATGCATTTCAAGCATGTTTCTGCATAGAGAAAAAATAACCCTGGAAAGTTGTTTTTCTCCAAGAGGGAAAAAGCTAGGAGGCTGAAACTCTGCAGGTGTGTAGGGTACTATCCACCCTACAAAGGGTAGGGCAATCCTGGTTCTGGCTTAACTGCCAGTTTCAGTATGACCGTTTATTGTTTTTAGCTTTTCCTATGCATTTCAAGCATGTTTCTGCATAGAGAAATAATAACCCTGGAAAGTTGTTTTTCTCCAAGAGGGAAAAAGCTAGGAGGCTGAAACTCTGCAGGTGTGTAGGGTACTATCCACCCTACAAAGGGGTAGGGCAATCCTGGTTCTGGCTTAACTGCCAGTTTCAGTATGACCGTTTATTGTTTTAGCTTTCCTATGCATTTCAAGCATGTTTCTGCATGGAGAAAAAATAACCCTGGAAAGTTGTTTTTCTCCAAGAGGAAAAAAGCTAGGAGGCTGAAACTCTGCAGGTGTGTAGGGTATTATCCACCCTACAAAGGGGTAGGGCAATCCTGGTTCTGGCTTAACTGCCAGTTTCAGTATGACCGTTTATTGTTTTTAGCTTTCTTTTTGCATTTCAAGCATATTTCTGCATAGAGAAAAAAATACCTGTGGAAAGTTGGTTTTCTCCAAGAGGGAAAAAGCTAGGAGGCTGAAACTTTGTAGATGTGCAGGGTACTATCTACCCTACAAAGGGTAGGGCAATCCTGGTTCTGGCTTAACTGCCAGTTTCAGTATGACCGTTTATTGTTTTTGCTTTCCCTATGCATTTCAAGCATGTTTCTGCATAGAGAAAAAATAACCCTGGAAAGTTGTTTTTCTCCAAGAGGGAAAAAGCTAGGAGGCTGAAACTCTGCAGGTGTGTAGGGTACTATCCACCCTACAAAGGGGTAGGGCAATCCTGGTTCTGGCTTAACTGCCAGTTTCAGTATGACCGTTTATTGTTTTTAGCTTTCCCTATGCATTTCAAGCATGTTTCTGCATAGAGAAAAATAACCCTGGAAAGTTGTTTTTCTCCAAGAGGGAAAAAGCTAGGAGGCTGAAACTCTGCAGGTGTGTAGGGTACTATCCACCCTACAAAGGGGTAGGGCAATCCTGGTTCTGGCTTAACTGCCAGTTTCAGTATGACCGTTTATTGTTTTAGCTTTCCCTATGCATTTCAAGCATGTTTCTGCATAGAGAAAAAATAACCCTGGAAAGTTGTTTTTCTCCAAGAGGGAAAAAGCTAGGAGGCTGAAACTCTGCAGGTGTGTAGGGTATTATCCACCCTACAAAGGGGTAGGGCAATCCTGGTTCTGGCTTAACTGCCAGTTTCAGTATGACCGTTTATTGTTTTTAGCTTTCTTTTTGCATTTCAAGCATGTTTCTGCATAGAGAAAAAAATACCTGTGGAAAGTTGTTTTTCTCCAAGAGGGAAAAAGCTAGGAGGCTGAAACTCTGCAGGTGTGTAGGGTACTATCCACCCTACAAAGGGGTAGGGCAATCCTGGTTCTGGCTTAACTGCCAGTTTCAGTATGACCGTTTATTGTTTTAGCTTTCCCTATGCATTTCAAGCATGTTTCTGCATAGAGAAAAAATAACCCTGGAAAGTTGTTTTTCTCCAAGAGGGAAAAAGCTAGGAGGCTGAAACTCTGCAGGTGTGTAGGGTATTATCCACCCTACAAAGGGGTAGGGCAATCCTGGTTCTGGCTTAACTGCCAGTTTCAGTATGACCGTTTATTGTTTTAGCTTTCTTTTTGCATTTCAAGCATGTTTCTGCATAGAGAAAAAAATACCTGTGGAAAGTTGTTTTTCCAAGAGGGAAAAAGCTAGGAGGCTGAAACTCTGCAGGTGTGTAGGGTACTATCCACCCTACAAAGGGTAGGGCAATCCTGGTTCTGGCTTAACTGCCAGTTTCAGTATGACCGTTTATTGTTTTTGCTTTCCTATGCATTTCAAGCATGTTTCTGCATAGAGAAAAAATAACCCTGGAAAGTTGTTTTTCTCCAAGAGGGAAAAAGCTAGGAGGCTGAAACTCTGCAGGTGTGTAGGGTATTATCCACCCTACAAAGGGGTAGGGCAATCCTGGTTCTGGCTTAACTGCCAGTTTCAGTATGACCATTTATTGTTTTTAGCTTTCCCTATGCATTTCAAGCATGTTTCTGCATAGAGAAAAAATAACCCTGGAAAGTTGTTTTTCTCCAAGAGGGAAAAAGCTAGGAGGCTGAAACTCTGCAGGTGTGTAGGGTACTATCCACCCTACAAGGGGTAGGGCAATCCTGGTTCTGGCTTAACTGCCAGTTTCAGTATGACCGTTTATTGTTTTAGCTTTCCCTATGCATTTCAAGCATGTTTCTGCATAGAGAAAAAATAACCCTGGAAAGTTGTTTTTCTCCAAGAGGGAAAAAGCTAGGAGGCTGAAACTCTGCAGGTGTGTAGGGTACTATCCACCCTACAAAGGGGTAGGGCAATCCTGGTTCTGGCTTAACTGCCAGTTTCAGTATGACCGTTTATTGTTTTAACTTTCCTTTGCATTTCAAGCATGTTTCTGCATAGAGAAATAATAACCCTGGAAAGTTGTTTTTCTCCAAGAGGAAAAAGCTAGGAGGCTGAAACTCTGCAGGTGTGTAGGGTATTATCCACCCTACAAAGGGGTAGGGCAATCCTGGTTCTGGCTTAACTGCCAGTTTCAGTATGACCATTTATTGTTTTTAGCTTTCTTTTTGCATTTCAAGCATGTTTCTGCATAGAGAAAAAATAACCCTGGAAAGTTGTTTTTCTCCAAGAGGGAAAAAGCTAGGAGGCTGAAACTCTGCAGGTGTGTAGGGTACTATCCACCCTACAAAGGGGCAGGGCAATCCTGGTTCTGGCTTAACTGCCAGTTTCAGTATGACCGTTTATTGTTTTTAGCTTTCCCTATGCATTTCAAGCATGTTTCTGCATAGAGAAAAAATAACCCTGGAAAGTTGTTTTTCTCCAAGAGGGAAAAAGCTAGGAGGCTGAAACTCTGCAGGTGTGTAGGGTATTATCCACCCTACAAAGGGGTAGGGCAATCCTGGTTCTGGCTTAACTGCCAGTTTCAGTATGACCGTTTATTGTTTTTAGCTTTCTTTTTGCATTTCAAGCATGTTTCTGCATAGAGAAAAAAATACCTGTGGAAAGTTGTTTTTCTCCAAGAGGGAAAAAGCTAGGAGGCTGAAACTCTGCAGGTGTGTAGGGTACTATCCACCCTACAAAGGGGTAGGGCAATCCTGGTTCTGGCTTAACTGCCAGTTTCAGTATGACCGTTTATTGTTTTAGCTTTCCCTATGCATTTCAAGCATGTTTCTGCATAGAGAAAAAATAACCCTGGAAAGTTGTTTTTCTCCAAGAGGGAAAAAGCTAGGAGGCTGAAACTCTGCAGGTGTGTAGGGTACTATCCACCCTACAAAGGGCAGGGCAATCCTGGTTCTGGCTTAACTGCCAGTTTCAGTATGACCATTTATTGTGTTTAGCTTTTCCTATGCATTTCAAGCATGTTTTTGCATAGAGAAAGAATTCCCCTGGAAAGTTGTTTTCTCCAAGAGGGAAAAAGCTAGGAGGCTGAAACTCTGCAGGTGTGTAGGGTACTATCCACCCTACAAAGGGTAGGGCAATCCTGGTTCTGGCTTAACTGCCAGTTTCAGTATGACCGTTTAT
>NW_025058419.1:0-6389 GCF_019279795.1 Protopterus annectens | reverse complement strand
ATGAATTTAACTGAATGCCACATTCAGTAAACCATAAAACAATCTCTTTCCCCCTCCAGGAGGCAAGCTCCTTTGTACTCCAATGTGAATGGTAGACCCCACATCCCCCTGATATGTATACTCCAAATGCATGGTCACACAACAGTGGTGAAAAGTGCAATGTTAACACAAATCCATGGTCACACAACAGTGGTAAAAAGTGCAATGTTAACATTTGCTGAAAGTGGCTTTTAGCAAAATTAATTCTCAGTTGGTATTGTATGTCAGCTGAGGTGTAGTTTTTTTTACCTGTCTGGCTTCCAAACCATACACTGGTGTTTTTTACCTTCCAAGCACTATTTTACAGTTTGTATTATATGTCTATTAACATGTTTTTCACTATTATTTCAAGATTTTTCATTCAGTGTGTTGAGGCATAAGACAGGCAGTAGATAGAACCCAATTTGCCATCCAAGACCTTAGCTTACACACACTTATTTGAGAAAGTCTATTTGGGCTGCTGTCACATTGGGACCAGAAGAACAATACCAACCACAGTGTAAGCTATCAAGCAGTATCGTTATTTAACTTGCATTTTGCTTCTCTCTACTTAAAACTGTTTTTGCAACAACGAGCTGGTCCACGAGTTTGCACCCTGCGGTGTAATTAGTGATTAAGCATTTTAACAATATAAGAACCCCTGCTGTCAGAATAATATCTATAGGCAGCTGGGGAACTGAGTGAAAAGTACAAATGCTCTGTTTCTGAGTGAACGCATTTAACAAGTTTAAAAATATTTTTAGTAGATCTGTCTCATGGTCCTTTGCTTACTTGCAACTTAGTCTGAATAATGTGGTGTGATGCCATTCATGTCATGGAAATCACCTTGGTACTGAGAGAACCCTTTATGAACTAAATATTATATAACATCCTTGAAAATATATCATATGCATGTAAATGTTCATGAATCTTGAAATGAAACATTTATCCAAAGTATATTAATCTCTCTCGCACCACATTACGTGGATGGATAGACTGTTTATTACATGCCTTATAAATTAACTTAGTGGGCAGATAAAGTATCCTGGTATCAAGTTCCAGCTTTTCTTCTGACAATGAGCAAGGTGGAATGGGTGAATGCAGGCAATTAAGTTTTTAAATCAAATACCATTGGCAACACATTACCGTTATTGGGAATTAATGTACCTTCTATTAATTTGCAGCTAAGAACTTGATTGTTACTGTTCACTTCTTCAATTTCTTCACTTGGTGTGTTTATGTGTGTGTGTTATTATTGTATGTGTGTGTGTGTGTTTGGATGGATATGAATGGTCGAGAGATGTTAAATATTTCAAATGCAAAATTGAACAAAACAGCAATAAACATTCATAATACCAAGACCTAAAACCCAGTACATCAAAAAGGCTTATGTTTCCTTTTCAGATGTACCAAAACTAATAAAATTATGCAATGACAATACTCTATACTGGTAGTGTTATGGAAATAGTCCTGTGTGTGTGTGTGTGTGTGTGTGTGTGTGTGTGTGTGGTGTGTGTGTGTGTGTGTGTGTGTGTGGGTGCTCTGTGCATGTGTGTGCATGTGGTGAGTGTTGAAGCTGTACTGTCTAGTAGTAGTGTTGCAGAAAAGAGTTTTGGTCTGAACACTGGCTCAAGATGTTGGTCACTGTTGATGCAACAACCTGACCCCATATGCAAAAATAGGAAAAAGAATGGTATAGATGGTGTATGGACAGAGGCAGGGGCAGGGTTCCACCCTCCTGCACCTAAGTAATATGTGCTCCATGCATCTGCCCCTAACCCTGACAATGTACCAGCCATAACCTCCTTTTTCCCATTTTTGCACATGAGGTCAGGCTGTTAAATCAACAGTGACCCTCATCTAGGCCTAGTGCTCAGACCAAAAACCCTTTCTGCAACACTACTACTAGACAGAACAGCTTGGACACTCACCACACACACACACACACACACACACACACACACATACACAAAAACACAAAATATGTCACCTTTCCTGACCCTTACTCCAACTCCTAACCCACACATATTCACACATACACTAACTCTGTCCCCTTACTGAACCTTACTCTAATCCTAACATGCATCATAACATACATACACACACACACACAATACACACACACACACACACACACACACACACACACACACACACACACACACACACACACACACACACACACACACACACAACACACACACACACACACACACACACACACACACACACACACACACACACACACACACACACACACACACACACACACACACACACACACACACACACACACACACACACACAGACACACTCACATATGCACACACACACACACACACACACACACACACACACACACACACACACACACACACACACACACATACATGCATATATAAGTAAATGTCATCTAATGTATTGCCATAATCTATATAAGCTTAAATTTCTGATTTCAGACCAATATAGATAATGAGAAATAAACAGAATATTTAAGGGAGTGTTCAAATCTGCGGAGTGCATTTTCATTATTATTGAACAGGTAAAGGGCATAGATTTAATAAGTTGTTAATAGTCATCACTGTGAAAAACATCAGATGTTGAAACAATTTGTTCTTGTATTTTATTGCATAATTTGGACAGTATAAAATAGATAGTGCATTCTTACACATTTACAACATTTAGTAATAAAAATTAAAAAAAGAAAAATATGTGCAGACTGATGAAAAAAGAAAAGGAAGCCAAAAAATGAAAAAAAGAGAGAAAAACAAGTACAGATTGCTGAGCAAAAAGGTTTATGCTACATGCAGTGGTAATACCGACAGTACTAACTCAGATGCGCAGATGGGTAAAAAAGGGAAGAGAAAACTGAAATATTTACCTTTCCTGCCACATGGTAAGCCAGAGTACCATAGCTATCAACAGAGCAATGTAAGCACAAATTGAGCTATTTAAATTTATTTTTGGCATAAGTGCACCATACTTATGTTATGTATAATGTGGTTACAGTATTGCATTTACTATGCTAGAATGCTAGATAGAATGTGGCATTCTTCATGGACCATAACTGAAAATTGCCACATATGATAACTTCATTTACTATTTTACAAAATAAATAGATGTACATCGACAAAAGTAAAAAGTGATAAATGTAATATTTAACCATACTAAGTTAGAATGGGAAAATATAAATGTGTGTGTAGACTGATGGAATTCTTAAAAGAGAGTTTGCATTCAACAATCAAAAGTTTACATCCTTTGCATATATGTATATGCTTAAAGACTGCACGTTTCAGTGAATATTTTAAATAATGTTTCATAAAACCATTTCAAAGTAAGCAGTTAAGCAATTTTACTGTAATGTCCTAAATAAGATAAAGTCATCTGAAAGCGGGAAGTCATTTTCTTATTCCCAAAAAATCATTCTGCATATTTAAAATATCATTTTCTCTGTTGACTGACTTGCTACAACTTTGACTACTAAAGACGTGCATTTTTTTTACAAAACAATATAAAAATGTTGCATTCTTAAAAGCAAAGAAATCAGCAAATGACAGTGTGATATATTCATTTAAAATCTCTGCATGGTCCATGCATTTTATGTAATCCTCATTTGTATGCATGGAACCGTGTTTACTATGAGGTTGCACAGCTTTATTTCACTTACATCTGCTTCAGTGTTCATTAGGCTAATTATTGACTTGTACATTTCTGTTTTCTCTCTACTTTCTTTCTGCAGCTTGATCCTTTCCCAACCTTGCATCGACTGGTACAGAACAGTTGCAGTTGAACAGGAAGGCATTGCAGGTGTCAACTCACAGTTTACAAATATGACATCTCCTCTGGCATAGCTGGAAATATGAAATATTGATTTATGTGCAGTAAAAGGTCTTATAAAAATGATCACATACACATGAGAGATTAATGCGCAGAAGATCAATAGAAATTTCATTCTTGACGCTAGACTGTCACCTATGGTGAAATGCTAAAATACAGAAATCAATATTATCTATGAAATGTCAAATTTATTATAATTATGAGGATGAAAGCTGGCCAAGTGGCTCCCATGAGAAAAGGAAGAATAGGTTACTATGCCAAAGCATCCTTCATGTCCCTTGTTCACTCGCTGCCAATTTGAGAGCAATATTGGTGTAGGGGGTTTCAAGCATTATGTATCACCATGTAGTAACAAATTCCTCCTGGAATATTTAACTCATGAAACTGACAATAAAACAAGCATTTATGTAGCCAAAGGGATTGACACTTCTATGCTTTAAACTGATGCACATGCTAAGCACACATAGCAAAATGATAGGCATTTCCAAGAGGAAGAGCAGTTTGAATCTGTGAGGCATGAACTTATCATTACTTGTGATAGTGTTATATTTTTTTCGTTTGTTTCTAATATGCTCAGCCTGTTTAAATCAGCATAAAAAAATGTTGCAGTCTGTAAAGATTTATCTAACATTAAGCAAACAACATATATTAGTCAAAATACTGAAAATTATCAACATTAATTTGACTAAGTACAGAAATTAAGCACATTAAATGATAGTGGTAAAATATGATTTTATTTAATTCTGAACAACAAATAAAATTAACTTGCAAACAATTTGTGATTACCTGCAAATAAAACAGTGTAATTTATTTTCCTTTACACAAGCAGCTTTAAGAGAAACATAAATTATGTTTACCTTTATAGTTCTGCAATTATTTCTTTATGCTTTAAGTATACTTTACTTCCAATGTATCTAAGAGAAAGTAAATGCCACATTCTTATTTTACTGTTTTACAGAATAACCTGCCCATAATCTGTTGAAACATTGGACATTATTTGCATAGCAGTGTTTATACACTTTTTTAGAAAGGCCAGCAAGATTCCACTATCTTGTTTCTTTTAATCCTGTCTGCCTACTGCAGTGTAGCTCTGACTAATACTTAATACAGCCCATTTTATGAGATAGGCCCTTTGCAGTCAGGTCTCAATTAAGAGATGAAAGACAAAGTGTGGTGAGTGCTTGATAGAGCTTAGAGTACAAGGACAGCCACTGAAGCACTTGAAGCTGTCCATTGCGATAACTAGATAGCCAGCTGGAGTCTCCTTGTATTGAAGTGGGTACTATAACTTATCAGAGTCCACATGTGGGAAATTATTGGTGCCTGCAGGGATGATTAACACTAGACCACTGGGTCAGATCCAAGCCAGGATGAAAGGTGAAAGCAGTATCTGGCTATCAACTCCCAACACCTCAATTTAAAGAAAGATAGCAGCTTTATTATTTTTTTAAAACATCATCAGCTTGTGCAGAGAGCTAAGCTAGCCGGTTCAAAGGCTGCTAAGAGAGGTTGTGCTCTGGGACTTGCAGTGAGAGATGGTGTCTGCATTCTGAAATATACATTGCAAAATTCAGGTTGATAGGTCCTCTGTTTGATTTTGTCTTCTCAGGAATTTCAATATATATTGGTGATTTGTCTCAATACAGAATTGCTAATGTTTTAAAACATAGAAACTAATGCCATGAGTATGTTAACTGTAAAGAAAGACAGTTCACACAGCTGTGTAAAAATACTATACAAATGATAACCTTTCCATGCAGAGTTTTGTAAGTCATTTTGCAAATTCACTTAGACTCATCCATTTAATGTCCATTTCCAACAAATGTGTGCATTTAGCATAATGTGGTGTACCTTAACAATACATTATTTGTTAGGATACATAAGCAATGCATATGACTTTGTTACATAAATAGTATTAAGAAATAAAAAAAAATATTTTTTGTATTGATATTGCAACATACTTTGGATTGAGAGAGATGATGAATATGCTAACACTTGGGAACTTGTAATATTGTATGTTTTTCAAAAGTCATAATAGAGGCAGTCATCATTTAAAATATTAAGATGTATGCATCTGAAATAAACATTAACTAGTTTACTTCTATACATTAATGCCAATAAAACAAAATCTTTATGAGGTGAACACATACAAAATAATAGTATCAGGAGGCTATAATAAAAATAGCTACATAAATAATTCTGAAAACTGCATCTTGTTAAAAATCACAAGAGTAAAAAATTTCATGCATAAGCAAAATATAAGATCTACATTTAAAAAATCTTGCATGAAAAACTGACAGAAATAGATAAATGGCATACAGAGAAAAAATAATTTCTAAGCATTTTGATAAGAAATGAAACATGTAAATTAGAAAAGTTTTCCATGTACATTGCAAATCTATAATTATCAAGGTCTGCCTAGAAATATCTTGTCTTAGAACTTTTTTCATCTCTCTTTGAATCTGTTATAACAATCTTAAATCTTCAAAATCACCAAGTAAAGACTGCCTTCTTCAACATTAATAAAGAGACCT
>NW_025058418.1:0-6874 GCF_019279795.1 Protopterus annectens | reverse complement strand
TTTTCCCCTGAAATGCAGATTGTGGATTCTTTTTCTTTGGCTGTTGTTTCAACAGGTTCTGTAGTGGTTATGGAGGAATAGGAAGTTGCAAAGGCAGACAGCTGCTATCCTGGACTGGGGTGCTGCAGACATGGAATTTCCGCCGCCAGCCGATTCTATGGCTGCTTCCGTTTTTTTGGGATCTAAAACTTCGTTTTCTGCTTCTTTGCAAGCTTCTAAAGCTTCTTCCCAGGTAACAAATGTGTTTAAAAGACCTTTTGAGGCAGTAGAAGCCTCTGACTTTCCTGAAAATAACGCTAAACACGCTATGGAAAAAAAGGTACATTCGCATTTTAAAATTGGCGCCAAAACCGGCTCCGCTATTGCCGAAAATGTCATGACAGCACAACCACCTTTAAACACTGCCTGCACAGCTCCTGAGGACTCTGCAATCCCCAAACCAGGCAAATTATACTCTCAGGCAGCTTCTACTTCTAATCCTGTGCAGAGGTTTGTGCAAAAGTCATGCATTAAAATTAAAACAGTCAATAATGTCAGGATGTCATTAAGGAGCTTGTGGGCTGACATATTAGCGCCTGCTGGATTAAAGCTTTTGGATTTGGCTGGGGTGATTCCTTGGCCAAATGAAAACCTGATTGAGGTATTTTTTGAGCTTCCTTTGGTGGCAGCAAATTTTTTTGCTACCTTTCAGCAACGCAAAGCTACTTTTCCATGGAACCAGTATGTTGTCTCTCAGTTGAATGTGCAGTTAAAGAAAAAGTTAAAGTTACATTTTAAAACTATATATATGTCTTCGGATATGGTTAAGTCATATTTGTCTCAGCGTTGTTCTGAAGTACATAGTGTAGTCAAGACATGTTCCCCTGATTTGCCTGGGGTATGGGATGGTGGATGGGAGGTCTGGGTCACCATGGGGGTGACGGATACAGGCATTACTCATCTTCCAGGTGTGTGTTTCATAGGTGGACATAGAGGCACGATAAGATATGTGGGGCAGCCACGCTTTTGCTTCTTTTGTGGGGATTTCTCCCACCTCATTTCTGAATGCCCTGCAAAGAAGTGTACCAGGTGCGGTTCGCTTTCTCATTTTTCTAGAGCATGTCCTAATAAATGTCCTCATTGTGGAGAGGCCCACCATTGGTCCCAGTGCCCTTTGGTGGACACTTCATTAGAGGACTCTGTTCATACCGATCCTGTGGCTGCTCATGTAACGGATGATTCTTCAGGTTCTCAAAGCCCTGCTGGTGCTGAAGAGCAGAGTAGGCATATTGCTGTGGATAGCCAAGGTTTTCATTCATCTCAGGTGGCTGGTCCTTCCCATGCTCCTATGGGGTCTGTGGATGCACACCCTGCGATTCCTGTGTCCCCCCTTCCACCCTCTCATTCTTCATTGCAGGATAGTCAACGGTCTACTGTTGTACTTCAGGATGACGCTGATGTAGATATGGATACTACTGACATACCTACAGTTAAAGATAATTTGGTTGTTAATACTAGTTCTTCTGCTCATTCAACTGACGTTGTTGTTCAAGGTGGACCTCGGGTAATTGATTCTTCAGTTGCTCAGTCGTCTCCTGTGCAGGATACTTCTTCCTCTGGTGGATCTGTTAGGGGGCGCCATGGGGATCAGCTTCTAGAGGTAGGCCTAAAAAGGGTAAAGATGATCCTCTGGATATTGAGCATGGCTAGCTTTCTGGTTGCATTTTGTAATGTCAACTTACTGTTATCTGTGGCTAAATGGATATGTGTGGCGGATTGGGTGCAGACTTATCCTTTCGATATACTGTGTCTTTTGGATGTTGGTCAGCTGCCTTCGGATCCCAGGAACAGTGGTCGAATTTGTGTCCGTATGAGGTACTGTGGTCTACTGGTTTAGACAGACACTCAGGGATGGTGGTTCTTTGGAATCCTTCCAATATTACAGTTCTAGATGTCATGCATTTGGTCCCAGGGCGTTTATTGTGTTTAGACATTAAGTTTCAGTTGGATTATTATAGAATCTTCTTTATGTATGCTTTATGTGAATATGGGTGATGGCTGTAAACTTTTAAATTTTATTGCTCTTACAGGTGGACTACCCGTTGTTTTAGCTGGGGATTTTAATTCCCACTTGATGGATGTTTCTCAGAAAGACAAATGTGACGTAAAACTGGTAATGTCACAAGCTGATGTCCATGAGCTGCGGGTTGTCTTTGGGATTTGCTCCATGCTTTTCATATTTTAAAGGTTCAGTCGCGGACATTAATTGGATTTTGTTGGCATTCCCCAGGCGTTGCATGCCAATTTTGACCTTGTGTTCTACCTTTTACTGATCAATAATATTTATTTGTCTTATTGTTTGACTGGCACCTTCTGGAGAATTGAAATTATCGAATGAGTCAGTCACCAGTTCGAACTCAGGAATCGGGGTCTTATTTAAACCAGACATGGCGGGCCTGTAAGCTGGGAAATTATGATTCGTTCGATGTATGGTGGAGGATTTAAATTTAGAATTGCTGGCGAGGGGTATAATGCATATGTTCATGATTATAGTCAATGGATTAAAAATCTACAGCGACTGATGCATATCATGTATCTGCTTACAATGTTGATGTTTTCTTCTGCCCTTACAGCTCTCAGGCGTTTATATGAGTTAAACCTGGAAAGAGTTAGAATGAAGCTTTTAATCTGGCCCATGCCTTACGGGGCTCAGCGAAATCTACATATGTGGGGAGGAAGGGTCAGTTCCTCTTCCATGTTAATGTCACCGAGAAAAGATAATGCGAGAGCTTTGTGCAATACTTTGGAGGAATGATACTGTATTGTTAAAGTCAGCATTTGCTTTCACTGTTCGGTGGGAAACCAAATCCTTCATATTTTTGGGAATTACCTGTTTTACCTGTTTCACATAAGGCTAGGATTGACAAGGATGTTACATTTTCTGAGGTTCAACATGTTGTTCGTTCCATCTCTAACCCTTCCTCTGTCCCTGGTTTAGATGGTGTTCCTTATTCCTTTTATTTACAGTTTTCTGAGGTACATTTACGGGTTTTGGTGGCATTGTTTAATGAGTGGTTAGCTAATGGAATTAATGATACTTCTTTTCTTGCAGTGGCTGTGAAATTCTTATGGAAAAAGGGTGATAGGGCGGTATTGACGAATTGGAGGCCCATTTCCTTATGTAACACCGATTACAAGCTCTTTATGAAGATTTTGCAGCTACGTTTGTCTTCTTCGCTGTCTTTGTTGTTAGACCCGGGAGTTTTTGGTATACCTGGTAAGCTCTGTCTCAAGGACTTTATGCATCTCTACAAATCGTTTTTTTCTCTTTCTTCTAGTTCTTTAGGTGGGGTACTTTCCACCAATGTGACATCCAGGCTTTTGTCCTCCTCCCACTTTCATTTGGTGTTGCTTTCTGGCCCTTCCTCTTATGGTTTTGGGGATAATTTTTTGCGGTGTCTTTCTTCTATTTTCGAGGGTTCTACGGTTACTCCTTTGGTAAATGGTCGCCAGGACTCCTCTTCCTATATGTTAAATGGGATCGACAGGTGTCCACTAAGCAGTTATCTTTTGGCCTTGGTGGTTGGTCGTGATTTTCACATTTTAGGCATCGGTTCTTCTACCTCCTTATTCTTTCCTGCTGAGGTGATGGTTCCCGGATTGGCTTCTTTATCTTGGGGATGACTTGTCTATATGTTTGTGGAAAGTCTGTTTTGGTGAATTTTATTTTACAACAGAAATTTTTGCCAATACTGCTTTTGGTTGGTTGGACAGTTAATGTTAACAAGTCCTTCTTTTTTACCTCCAGGATGGATTTGTCTGCTGTACATTATTCTTTTCCAGTGGTTAAGACAGGAGTACTTATCTTGGGAGTTCCATTTGGCTCAGGGGATTTTACGAAACATTGTTGCAAGCAGTTGTTGACATCTTCTTTGGCAAAACTGAATTACTGGCAGACTTTTCATCTTTTAAAAGCATTGCTTTAATTCACTGTTTGCAGTTAAATTTCTTTATGTTTTTCTGTTTATTTTTTTCCCCTGGGTATTGGGAACTTTCTCAAACAATTTTTCCTTTTTGGAAGTCGGGGACTTAACCCTATTCCTAGAGTCTGTTAGTCTCTCCATGTCAGTCAGGGGTGTGGATTAAAGAACCCAGTTCTTTTTTTGCAACTTTTATTTTTACACAGGCTCTTTTCTAGATTACAGTCACACTCATTCTCTTTGATAGCTGAGATTTATCGGCATATGCACCCGGGATTTTGGGAAGCCTTGTTGTTGGGTAAACGACCTTCTCTCTCAGGCGGTTTCGGAATGTGGTGATGCGTGGTTAAAAGTACTAAATTTATGATCTTGATATTGGCTGTGCCTTTACCTTGGTATGCTGAGTTGTAACCACTGCTGTTTGGATCGATGCTTATGATACTTTGACTCCTTTGCAAGTTCATGGTTTATTAGGTAGGAGGAGATTCCTTCAGGCTGTGCCCCAGTGGCACGATTTTTTATGGCGGCTGTCTTTAAATAGACTACCTTTAAGGTGTCATTTGCATACTGCTAATGATGGCGACAAACTGTGTTTTATGGGATGCGGGGAACAGGAGACTGTGTTACATTTTCTTTTTTCTTGTCAAAGAATTCGTGGCTTTTGGAGTACTTTACGCCGGGATTTTAGGGTGCCTTTTTTGTACCCTTTGTGTTTGGCCAAGTGTCAATGGGGAGATTACAAGGTTTATTGGACTCCGGCTATTCGGGCTGCAGATTTTGTTTTGTGTTCTATTATGTTTTTGTTATGGTCAGCAAGGGTTGTTATCCCTGTTGCTCAATTAATAGTTATGTTAAAATTTTGGTTATGTAAGTGGGGATATGCCAACTTTATTTTGTAATTGCTTGTCATTGTTTGTTTCTTTTCTTGTTTTTATGTATTGTTTTCTTTTCCTTTTCTTATTTTATTTTCTTTCATGTTTCAATAAATATTGGCTTACCTATGCATTTCAAGCATGTTTTACAAGGGAAAAAGCTAGGAGGCTGAAACTCTGCAGGTGAAGGGTAAACCCCTACAAAAGGGTAGGGCAATCCTGGTTCTGGCTTAACTGCCAGTTTCCAAATGACCGTTTATTGTTTTAGCTTTCCCTATGCATTTCAAGCATGTTTCTGCATAGAGAAAAAATACCTATGGAAAGTTGTTTTTCCAAGAGGGAAAAAGCTAGGAGGCTGAAACTCTGCAGGTGTGTAGGGTACAATCCACCCTACAAAGGGGTAGGGCAATCCTGGTTCTGGCTTAACTGCCAGTTTCAGTATGACCGTTTATTGTTTTAGCTTTCCCTATGCATTTCAAGCATGTTTCTGCATAGAGAAAAAATACCTGTGGAAAGTTGTTTTTCTCCAAGAGGAAAAAGCTAGGAGGCTGAAACTCTGCAGGTGTGTAGGGTACAATCCACCCTACAAAGGGGTAGGGCAATCCTGGTTCTGGCTTAACTGCCAGTTTCAGTATGACCGTTTATTGTTTTAGCTTTCTTTTTGCATTTCAAGCATATTTCTGCATAGAGAAAAAATACCTATGGAAAGTTGTTTTTCTGCAAGAGGGAAAAAACTAGGAGGCTGAAACTCTGCAGGTGTGTAGGGTACAATCCCCCATACAAAGTGGTAGGGCAATCCTGGTTCTGGCTTAACTGCCAGTTTCAGTATGACCGTTTATTGTTTTAGCTTTCTTTTTGCATTTCAAGCATGTTTCTGCATAGAGAAAAAATACCTGTGGAAAGTTGTTTTCTCCAAGAGGGAAAAAGCTAGGAGGCTGAAACTCTGCAGGTGTGTAGGGTACAATCCACCCTACAAAGGGGTAGGGCAATCCTGGTTCTGGCAACTGCCAGGTTCAGTATGACCGTTTATTGTTTTAGCTTTCTTTTGCATTTCAAGCATGTTTCTGCATAGAGAAAAAATACCTATGGAAAGTTGTTTTTCTCCAAGAGGGAAAAAGCTAGGAGGCTGAAACTCTGCAGGTGTGTAGGGTACAATCCACCCTACAAAGGGGTAGGGCAATCCTGGGTCTGGCTTAACTGGCAGTTTCAGTATGACCGTTTATTGTTTTAGCTTTCTTTTTGCATTTCAAGCATATTTCTGCATAGAGAAAAAATACCTATGGAAAGTTGTTTTTCTCCAAGAGGGAAAAAGCTAGGAGGCTGAAACTCTGCAGGTGTGTAGGGTGCAATCCAGCCAACAAAGGGGTAGGGCAATCCTGGGTCTGGCTTAACTGCCAGTTTCAGTATGACCGTTTATTGTTTTTAGTTTTCCCTATGCATTTCAAGCATGTTTCTGCATAGAGAAAAAATATGTGTGGAAAGTTGTTTTTCTCCAAGAGGGAAAGAGCTAGGAGGCTGAAACTCTGCAGGTGTGTAGGGTACAATCCACCCAACAAAGGGGTAGGGCAATCCTGGTTCTGGCTTAACTGCCAGTTTCAGTATGACCGTTTATTGTTATTAGCTTTCCTTAAGCATTTCAAGGATGTTTCTGCATAGAGAAAAAATACGTGTGGAAAGTTGTTTTTCTCCAAGAGGGAAAAAGCTAGGAGGCTGAAACTCTGCAGGTGTGTAGGGTACAATCCACCCTACAAAGGGGTAGGGCAATCCTGGTTCTGGCTTAACTGCCAGTTTCAGTATGACCGTTTATTGTTTTTAGCTTTCACTATGCATTTCAAGCATGTTTCTGCATAGAGAAAAAGTACCTGTGGAAAGTTGTTTTTCTCCAAGAGGGAAAAAGCTAGGAGGCTGAAACTCTGCAGGTGGTGAGCAAGGTACAATCCACCCTACAAAGGGTAGGGCAATCCTGGTTCTGAGAAGGCTTAACTGCCAGTTTCTGTATGACTGTTTATTGTTTTTATCTTCCCCTTTTTAAAAAAAAAGGGT
>NW_025058417.1:0-6213 GCF_019279795.1 Protopterus annectens | reverse complement strand
AAAAAAGATCTGCTATTTATAAGGAAATCCTTTAAAAGAAACAAAACTGTTGACATCATTTCCTGTGGAAAAGTCATAAATAGAAGTTCAGGTGATCCTGTAATAATAATCAAACACAATAAGGCCAAGATTGCTGCCTGTTTACTTACTTATTTTATTTTATTTTTTCTGAGTAGAACCTCCTAAACATTCAGATTTTTAACTGTACAGACAGGAGTGAGGCAATGACTCAAGTCGATTTTTGTCCAGTAGGTCAGTTAATTATTCATCAGAATGTGAAGGTTTTGAACATCCCAGTTCTGGCTATTTTAGTTTACTAGTACTGACATGAAATTTTATTCTTGCAGTAGATAGTGATATGGGAGGAGGATCTGATGTAGGACGTATGAATCAACTAACCAAAGGATACAGTTATTGATTTAAGAAAATATGTAAATCGGCGTGGCCAAGGATGAACACAGGATAGCAGCAGATTTCTTCAGCTCCACCAATTTCATTACACTGACAGGAATTAATTACTTAAAAAATTAATTTTTGAAGTAATTTTCTTTCTAAATATATTTGTTTTATATAGTTCTTGAACTATATCTAAAAAAGAAAGGAAATTTTAACAATATTCCTGTCAGAAATCACATTGGAAATTTTCCTGTCAGTTTATCAGTCTGAAATGAGTTCCAGTAAGACAAATTCTCAAGACTCCAGCATCAAGAAAGAACTTCAGTCTCTGATAACTATAATCCAGCAACTTACTGCTAAGATGGATAAAATGGATACTAAAATTGATACCTTCATAGAAAAACCTCCAAAACAAATAGACTTGTTACATATAGACCTGCAACAACAGAAGATCCAGATGACAGGCATAGAAGAAGCTGTGAATGACATGGAAAATAGAATCCAAGAAGAGGAAATCAACATTGAGTTTCTGCTGAAACAAAATACACTTACAAACAAAGCTGGATGACTTGGAAAATAGATCTAGGAGCAATAACATTAGGATTTTTGGACTGCCAGAAAATATTGAAGGTAACAATATTACTTCTTTTTTAACAACATGGCTCCCTAAAACTTTAGACTTACCAGAAGCATTCTCTTTTGATATCGAAAGAGCACATAGATCTATAGCTAATACTAACTCTAACAAAAACTATCCTAGATCAGTTATAGTTAGATTTATATCATCTTTTGATAAAGAGATGGTTCTTAAATCTGCTTGGGCTAAAGCTCCTGTTAAGTTTAATGAGACAACTGTGCGTTTTGACAATGACTATTCTCCCTTGGTAATAGCTAAAAGAAAAGTTTTTCTGCCACTAATAAGGGAGCTTAAAAAAGCACAGTTTAAAACATACCTTCTGTTTCCTGCCAAGCTTAAAATCTTCCTTCCTGATGGTCCTAAAATTTTTGATGACTTAGACTCTGCTTTACTGTTTATCAAAAAATAAGATTTTGGATAAAATAGAGGAAATGGAATGGGCTAGTCCTTCATTAAAGAGACTGACAACTGAAACTTTGTGGAAGACTTCAGAGGAAGAAGAGACTAAAAACAAATCATTTGTTCTATGTTTTTTCTTTTTTCTCCCATCATTTTACTTCATTATTAATCTTTTAAATATAGTTCCTGCATTTCCAGAAAGCCACAAATGTTCTAAAAAAGATTTAATCAAAGTTATTCTCTGTGTGCAAAGAAATGTTTTGTTTTATAACCAGTCAAAATATCTGAGGAACTAATAACAAACTATTATTCAATTTGTTTCTCTTTCTGAAAAGAGAAGTAAGGTCAGTAATTTGATACATTTTTTTCCTTTTTTCTCCTTTCCTTCTTTTCTTTGTTTAAACAATGACATTCTATTTAGATTATGTAGTGGGTAAAGGGTGGGGAGGGCAGGAGAGAAGAGTAATGAAAATATGATAAATAGAATAATAACTTATTTATTCCTTGTAAAAAGTTTATATGTTCTTCAAATGCTATTCCTAATTATACTTTCTTGATTATACTGCTTATGCCTGTTTGTAAATAATATGTCATGCTTTAACTAATAATAATTAGAACTAAATAATAGTAAATAATGTGTTTTATTTTTAACTCTATTAATATAAACAGTAAGTAATATTCCATTGTATATATAGAAATGCTTTTGATCATATAGACACAGTAAATAATGAAATTTGCATAGAATTGACTTGGGACAATGATATTGAGTTTTATTACCTATTAATAACTTTGGGCTTGATTTCACTTGCATAGAGGCTGTGGTAACCTGTGGGGTACATCGTGAAGGTTTTGTCATGTTTAGATGTATTAACACTGCTAAGTGAATGTTTGTCACTAGTTTTTAACAAGTTTCCCGCCAAAATGTTAAGGGAGACAATCTTGGATGTGGGCTGCTTCATGAACAGTGTCCTCATGCTGTTTCAAAAGCTTCAACTCTCAGAATTCTCACAGAGAAGCTGAAAGCAGTTAACCTGACCTTTCACCCAAATATCACACTGACACATCACAGATTCAGGAAGAACACTCTACCAGGAAGTAGAACTGATGCAACTGTGACTATGTGAAGGAAAATGAACTCTTTGACATTTAAATGTGAGTTATTTTATATGATTACTTAAATATCTATATTATAATTCATAAAATATGTCAATTATAATGATTTTAAATGATGCAGTTTCTTGTAGTAAGTAAATGTCTTATTTTAGAAGGCATAGAAAATGAGACATTTATTCAAGTGTTTTTGAAAATCTACCTGACTGCAGCATACTAATCTGTGTTCAAAACTTATGTTCCAAACATATACATTACTATAACTCATTGAATTCATCTGATTGACAAGCATAAATAACTTTATAACTCTATTCTGAAAGAAATTGTCTTGTGATATATTTTAAAGCACTAGTATAGACATACAAAATGCAGATGTTTTTTTACATAGCAAGTGTTTCTGAGAATTTGCATAACTATGCAGTATGATTTATAACAACTTCTATAAATGTAATATTTTATTCTATTGACAATAATGAGTATGAGTAAAATGCTCATATACAAGCAATTCAATGTTTTTTTCTGGAAGCTGTTAACTGCATTTCACTCTCTCTCCCTCTTTCACGTCTTTTATTTCTCTCTCTCTTCTTGGCTCCTAATATCAAGTTTATTTGAATGCTATTTGAATACAAGTGTATTATATTACATAGATGTATATAGTAGTATGAATAGTTTTTTTAAAAAAAAGTTTATTTTAGTTTATATGATGCTGTTTTATCAAATGTGTAGTCTTGTCTTGCTAGATAATTGAATTGAAAGCTGTTAATTTAAGTTAAATATAACCAGTATTAAATTGATAAGGTGGTAGCTGAGGTACTGCTGCTTAGGGTAGGGGTTAACTTGAGTGGTAAATACTACTCTAAGTTGGAGTTTTAACTCCAGGCTGGATGCAAGGTTTAATCCTTACATTATTTTCACTTGTTCATTGTTATATGTATATAGTTTTGACATCCACAATATATTTTGTACACTCATTGTCACTACAAACAAAATTGAATCCTATACAAAATCCCATAAGAGATTCAATAAATACAGCTATATTTAAAGGTACACCTAAAGGAGGAGATGTAACATTACTTATGTTGTTATTTGTTATTTTGATCATAAGATTCTTAAGTTTTAAAAAAGCCAAATGACATCTTTAAAAGGAATTTCTTTAAACATTAATGGATTGAATAATCCGTGTAAAAGGGCAAGCCTAATAAGATACATTAATTTACATAAGGCCAACTTAGTCTTCCTGCAAGAAACCCATCTCTTGAAAAAAGATATTGATAAACTAGCCACAAACAAATATACAGTATTGGTTAGTTCAGAGCACACTCAGAAAAAAAGAGGAGTGGCTATTTTATGGAATAAAAGTATGCCCATTCCTAAAACCATTAAGTCTTATCAGGATGACAAAGGAATGTTTTGTATGGTTACAATACAAATTAATGGGAAGACTTACACTTTAATTAATGTATATTGGATACCTGGAAACATCATCTTGATAAGATCATATCATTCTCTATAGGAGATATTATTTTAGCTGGTGACTTTAATTGTATACTACATGAAAGTGATACTACCACTATAGGAAAAAGAAGAATTACATCTAATGCAAAACATTTAAATGATTTTGCTAATTCTTATCATTTGAATGATATTAATAATCAGATAGATTCAAAATCATTACCATACACCTTTTTTTCTAACAGATACAAAACTTATTCAAAAATAGATAGGGTCTTTATTTCTAACCAGATGGTAACAGATTTAATTAATTCCAAAATCATTTCATGTCCTATATCTGATCATAATTCAATTGTTTTTGAATTCATGATAAAAATACTCATAATGTTCAGATCAAAAGGATACCAGCATACTTAACTCAACTAAAAGACTATAAAGAATATATACTTTCAGAAGTACAACATTTTCTAGACATAAATAATACTCCTGAAGTCTCCATTGTCTATGTTTGGGATGCCTTAAAATCATATCTATATGGACAAAGTATCAGATGGTATAATAATAAAAGGAAATCTTGGGATAAGGAATTGTTAGATATTCAAAGTAAATTAGACTCTTATAAACATAATAATAAAGAAAATATTATGGATAAGAAAGGTACTGAAGAAATAAACAAACTAAATGAGAAATACAAAGAAATTTTAACTCATAAAGTTAAAATAACTTTAGAGAAATACAAGTTTTGTCTTATCAATAAGCCCCAAATACTTACATAGACTTAAAAATAAAACAAAAGGTTGAATAAACAAAACCATATCAAAGAAATCTTTTCTCTAAGGAAAAGAAGAATGTTTCTAGTCTACCAGAAATACTAGATGAATTTAGAAATCACTTTCAAAAAATTTAAACCCATAATAACATTAACATGGAACCTAAAGATAAAATAAAGGAGTTTATAACCACAAACATGAATAAAAAGCTTAATAAACAACAGATTAAACTATTGGACAAAAGTATTTCATATACAGAGGTTATTACACAAATAAATAAGCTTAAATCAAACAAAGCACCGGGTAATGATGGTATTATACCAGAGATATATAAAATCCTTTCTAAAAGTACATATTCATTAATACATAAGGTTTTTATTTTGGCCCAAACTGAGTTAATAACCCCCCCCATCTTGGCAATATACATTTATTTCGCCAATTTTAAAACCTAATAAAGATCCAACTAGATGTACTTCATATCGGCCCATCTCATTACTTAATGTTGATTATAAAATGTTTATGAGTATTTTTGCTGATAGATTGAAGACAATCATTGCCGGCATTATAGATATAGATCAGACAGGCTTCATTGTAAATAGAAATACTTTTGATAATATAACAACTTTAACATTAATTGATTTTGCAAATAGGAAAAAGAAAGATTTAACACTTATTAGTCTTGATATAAGTTCAGCATTTGATTCAGTAAGTTGGGACTATCTGTTTACCTTACTGAAGTGCACAAACTTCTCAGATGCATTTGTAAATCTAATTGAGCATGTATATAAAGGAATGTTGGCTTATATTAAGGTAGGAACATATGTTTCACAAAAAATACCCATTCTTAAAGGTACAAAACAAGGATGTCTACTTTCTCCACTATTATTCACTTTAGTCATGGAGCCTTGGGCTAATTTGATCAGAAACAGTACTGACATAGAGGGTTTTGAAATAGATGAAAATACAACATCCAAAAATTCAACTTTTTGCAGATGATGTTCTAATTACATCAGCAGGATCTAATTCTTCTATGCAGTCTCTATTTGATAAAATGATGAATTTTAAAAGTATTTCTGGTTTAATATTCAATGAAGAAAAAACTAAAATACTACCTATATATACACGAAAAAATATTCTCATTAGTGATTTTACTAAATATGTACCCAATTCAGGTCAGATAACTTATTTAGGTATAATACTATCTAAAGATATTAAATCTATTATATATAATAATTATAATACCTGTTTTCTTAATATACAAAATCTTTTAATACCTGGAATAATATGTTTTTACTATGGAGGAGAGACTTACAATTATTAAAATGATAATATTCCCAAGTTTATACTTAATAAATCAATAAACTTCCACCTACAAAATAATTATCAAGAAATAATACACTAATGTTAACATATAATAACCTAGATTGCATTAAAGAAACATACTAATAG
>NW_025058416.1:0-6159 GCF_019279795.1 Protopterus annectens | reverse complement strand
CTAACACACACACCGCCATTTTCTTTGAAAGAAAAGGGGTGACAGGAAAGTGGGGGGGTCACAAAGAGGGAAAGGGGGAAACAAGCTTGGGATTTGCAGGAGGGATGTAGGTGAGGCCCATAGCTGCCCATGTCTTTCTCAGCAACAGCTGTGCATTTGTATGTAATTTGGTGTGACATTTGAAACCTTCCCCCCCTGAGAAAGGTGTCAGGACAACATTAATACCTGTTGTACAGCCAATTGTAATTAAAGTTTCAATGTCCTGCGGACATGTGTGCAACATGGACAGCTATGTAGGGGGAAATTTTTTTGTGGGTACAGACTCCCCTTTTTTTTTTCAGGTGAGAGTCGTATGTCAGGTGAAGGTAGTCGATATAGCGGGGGAGGTAGGTTGGGTAGGTTAACAGACAAGACAGACAAGCCATACAGGGGTGTATGACACATGGGGGGGTTACACAATTGAGGGAGGAGGTTGGGATATCCAGGGCACATGAGCCCACAGATGGCAACAGTGGAACTGATATCCCCACCCATAGGCAGTTGCCACTGTTCCTTCACACCCCAAAGGGGGGCTGTGCTGGGGCTGGGGGGGACAACGGGCATCCCCGTGCTGTGCCACCCAGGCCTCAAGCTGGGTAGGGGCCCAAGAACAGAGTCTTGAATCTCCCTTCGCACCACAGACCGGACACCTTGGAGGGTGAGTGGGGCTCCCCCGGGCCAGTTGCAGAGGGGCAGGCCCCATCCTGCACCCTTCCACCGAAGGTGGCACAGGGCCCCCGGAGGAGGGTCCAGCCTGGGCACTAGTGCCAGGTGCAATCGCCAGATGAGGTGGGAGAAGGGGGCCCGCTGGGACCCCCTTAAGCGTTCTAGGTTTGTGAGATGTTATGTTAGTTTGGGTTAGTAGCATATTATTCCATTCAAATTAGTTGTAATAGCATGCATTGGTATTCCCATTAAACAAACACCCAGATATTAACACCATTGAACAACAGGAATATCAATATCACATGCATTATTTGAACAGAAATACACAATCAAACAACATGCAGGGTTGATTAATGGCAACAGGCCATCAGGTTTGCAGGTATGAACAGGGCACATGCAACAACAGACATGCATATGTTTTTGAAACAACAGGACAAATGTCCATGGTTAATGAAATGTTCACATACCAATATTTAGTGAGTTTTTTTTCAATTATGGGGTGGGTGGAGAAAGAAAATGTTACACATTCATTAATTATACATTGATATACATTTGTAATAGAAAGACAATTAACTTGTGGGTGATAGTTTTCAAATGATTTTTAAATGACTGTCATGCTAGACCTGTTAAAATTTTTGAAATTTGATCAGATACATCATCCTGCTACATTTTGATGACAGGGCGGGGGACAACTATGGATGTTTAGTTTCAGACAATCATTCATTCTATCTGAAAATTGTTGACTGTGATCACCATATACAGATTTTGGCTTAAACATTCAAGATTCAGACACATGAGATAAATTTTGGGGATGTTAATTTTTAATTCCCACATGCATTTAGTTCTGTAGAACCACACTGAGGCTTATATATTCAGGAGTTATTACTACTTTATTTATTGATACATGACCCTTTCTGTTACTCTCACACATCCTGCTATTTCACAGTTCAGGTTGGTACTTCTAGGCTTTGTTCACATATTAGACCTGTGGTGATTCAAACACTTTCCAGCAGCCTCACTTCTGTCATGATTCAGCATTTCAACAGGGGATATATCTCACATGTGATTAACTCAGCTTCTGAAGCTGTACTCTTGAGACTACTGCTACATTTAATTAATGGTGGGACATCTGTATTACAGAACTATTTATTTATATCAATTATATTTCCCGTTTCACTTGCATACTGATGAACTTGTTGCAGCCATACCTGCACACTTTCACTTGTTGCTTGCACATTCTATTACTTTTAATGAATACACTGCAGTGTTCTGCTAAGTGCTACACTATAATATTTATTTACAAGTACTAGGTGGGGGTTTCTAACCTGCATGGTGGGAGCCCACCTCTGTCATGTGCCCTGCATTGGAGGGGCACCTGCAGCTGTAATACAAAACAAGTAATATTGGAATACACATCTCCATGGTATCAGCTAGTTGAATTCCTTACATTAATAAGTAAAATGTAACTTAGTAGTGGGCGTTGGGCATATCCCGGGGCCCCCTGGATCCATTGGGTCAACTGGTCTTGTTTTCACTTCAGGTCCACATGGTGGTGATGGACCTGCTCACCGTTGGAATCCCAGTAGCACTAGTGAGATCATGAGCCAACTGGTCCCATGCCCCCCCTGTATGCTCCCCATGAGACCTGGCCCTGCATGAGTTGGGCCTCATGATGATGAACTAGGAGCCAGACCATGTATCTGGACTCCTCAAGCCCCACCGTGTGCTCAAAGCAACGCCCCCCCCTACTCCACTCATTCTGCCTGCAGGTCTATTCTACAATCTTTATGCTGTGTATTCCCCCTATGGGGCTTATATATGCCGATTTTCCCCCACATTTCTATGATTGGCCTTTTGGAATTGTATCAACTTCACAGAAACTGCTTTATCATGCTCCATTTTGGATTACATCCTATATATATGCTATTTCTGCATTTCTAAGTATGCTGTTCATGGTTTAGTACCTTGACTCTAGTGCATGGTTCTGGGTTGAATCTGACCACTTTTTAAAATTTTTGACTGTCTAGACAGGCTGAGGGGGTGTCTGTGTAAAGGCACTTTTTATACAGCTTGCTTAACGCTGCCCAGCAGTTAGCTTGTGGGGGGGTGCACCCGCACAAACGGTGTGCTGGGTTAAACCTTAATTAGCTATTAACACGCATGTTAAGCTAAGCACAGCTAGTTGCACAGTTTGAGCCTGTTAAACCAGTGCTTAGCTACGGGCAAGCAATTTGCAGCCTTTGAAACACTACTCAGCTACGGGCACTCTGTCTCACCTTGTTTGACAGCAGCTTAGCTATCGGTACATTTCTAAATATTTTTATTATTGTATTACTTGAAAATATATGATCCATTTCATTCCATTTTACAAAAGGAAATACTTTTACATTTGTACAATACTGTCAGGGGCCTTTTTAGTGCTTATTTACAAAAAAAAAAAAGGATGTTGTCGGGGCTCAAACCTTGCCTACCTGCTCTTAAGCCGAAAACTCTACCGCTATGCTATTACTTCTTGGCTTACTTTGCATTTTTATTCCCTTTTCCACTGATTGCTAACTGCATTTTAGTAGCACACCCCCTCCCAAAAATTAGCAAACATTTACGGGGTTTTAAAAAAAAATAAAAAAGTTTTCATTTTACATTTTATAACATCTGTTCACTTTTTACATTTTACATTGCTGGTCTGTGGGGGCATGTGTTGTGTAGTGTGTTTATTCACATTTCCATGACCTCTCGGGGGTGTTTACTTTCTGCCATTCTAGACTTGGGGGTTCCGCTTGCAGGGCTTATCCTACGGACACGCCCCCTACTGTCTTACACGGATCGTGTAAGAGTTACAGTGTGATTCAGCATGCCTCATGCACCTCATGCATATGCATGACATACTGACATCCCCCTTTTTAAGCCCTCCGTGTAAGAGTTATAACTCTTACACGGAGGCTTCCTAAATTTTCTGCATATTTTTTTTAACAAATAAGTGTTGTGTTGCCTTTTTGTAGTGAATATTTTTAATAACAGATTTAAAATTTTAAGATTTAAAACAGATTTTTAATAATGCAGATCACTAAAGCCAATAACTCTGCTGGTGAAGCAGTATTCTTTTCCCAGCCAAATTATGGAACTCCCCCCCACCTACAATTACCTCCCCATCATGCACCCACTTCAAAACTTTACTAAAAGCGCACCTAAAAACATGCTGGCTATGCCCTTGCAACTCCCACTCTAATATCACCCACCCCATCCAAACCCTATCTTTCTTTCCACCCCACTAACTACCTTAATTATAGCAAGCTCAGATGCTCATAAGCCAGTACTTATTATACAGCAGGAACTTCTTATTGTAACATTTGTTAATGTCTGTTATGTACTTCACAGATAAAGATTCTAGTTGTCTACTGATGCACTATGTTCTTCATCTGTAAATATGTTTGTAATTAATTGCTATGTTAATCAAATTGTTAATCACTATGTAATCCAATGTAACTACTGTCTATTTTAACTGTGGAGCTTTTCTTCCCGGGCCTCTGCTGAAAATGGACCTACATCCAGTCGGACACTCCTGGTCAACAAATGTAAATAAATAAATAAAATAAATAACTTTTTATGCAGGAGTGTCCGTGGTTGATTCTGGATGCGTGGAATATTTTTTTCTTTCTTTCTTTTCTAATGGTCTGAATACACTTTCCAATACACTGAGATGATTGTAGCAGTTTAATTATTGTAGATTAAATGTATATGCAATCAGAACAGTGGTGTTTATTGGTTAGATTAGGGTGAGTCTCAAAAGCATCTTTATACTAGCCCAGTTACCCAGGTGAACAGAATGTTTTCAGTGAACATAAAGCTTCATTATTGGTTCATTGAGCAGTCCCTTTCAAAATATATAGCCACATATATCCATCTCTTTACCCTGCAATTCATGTTGTCCATTTGAAGCAAAGGACATGAGTTGTAACAGTGTAAGAATGAACATGAACAACATTTATATATTGTGATAAGAGACTTAAGGACACAGGTGGACAGCGGTCTCACCTTTGATAACCACATCACCACAATAGTCAGGAAATCCTTTTATGTGGCACACCTCATCACTAAGGGCTTTTTATCCAGGAAAAAAGAGGTCATTGTCCCACTGCTCATCCCTCATTGGAGCCATTTATAAGAATACAACACCCGTTTGGTATGTACTCTAAAGACATCTGCAGCAACTGGAAAGGCAGCAGAAATGCCTCACTAAAAGAATCACAGGCCTAAAACCGTGCCCTCAGCTGACGCCTTAAAACTCCAGCTATGCTCTGTGCATACCGTCTACTCAGAGGCGATCTCTGCTTAACATACAAGGCCATGTCAAACCCAGAGCTGTTGGACATGCTACACTTAAAGAAATCGCATTCCCTCAAAGCCAAATGCTCCAGGGATCTAAACCTTGTCATCACAATAAACAAAACATGCTGGAGGTATAGGTTCTTGACCAGAGACTCCCCAGACTCTGGAACAGACTGCCCATACATGTCAAGCAGATCACCTCTTTGGCCCTCTTCAAAAGGAACATTGACGACTGGATGGGAGAAAGGAAATTCACCCCGAGGATTACGTCAGTCACCCTGCTAGACAGGGGTCCAGTGAAGTAAATAGTGTGGGAAGAAATAGCCAGGGAATTGTTATGGCTAGGCTTGTATAGGCCCTGAGCTGATAGCCTAGTAACCCAAACCCTTTTAACCTTTGAACCTATTTATCACACAGGATTTAGTGAGTGAATGAAGTCTGTTTGGAGTTTAGCACCACAGTGCTCATTAAATCCTTTCTGATACACTTATTTCATGGATGTTTTTCACTGCTTCACTCTTCTTTCCTAGTGTTGGTTTTCTGGATCTTATTGCACTTTTGTGAGAATTGCTTTTTGTTCTGTGTTTTCTGGGGTATTTACACTTTTAAAGAACACCCATGGCTTTGCCTCATATTTTTGCCTGCCCCTTGTTAAATGGATGTTTCTGTAGTAAATCACAGAGGCTTTCAGTCATCCAGTGATGCCATATATCAGCAATTTGGAAAATACACATTGAAGCCAAATGTGTCGTTCCATTAAATATTTAAGTGGATTATAGTTAAATGTAATAATCATCATTGCTTTTGGGCACACAGTGATTTTTTTTAATTAGGCAGTGTGTTGTGTAAGAGTTCCTTATGTTTTTGTGTAGACAGTAGGTCTTTTTTTATAGGTTAAAGTTGCTGAAATTGTAGATTAAAGCAAACCCTACTGGACTATTTACTTTTTGAGAGTACTGGAATTCCCAGATTGTTCACTTGGGAAAGCAGATGTCAGCAGCTGATGAATATGAATAACATAAGTGTATCATGCAGGATTAATTGAGAGATTTCATGAAGTCCTGTTGGAGTTTTGTTTGAAAGAGCTAATTTCCTCTCAACTGTAAATTTGTCGTTCAAATTTTTTTT
>NW_025058415.1:0-6598 GCF_019279795.1 Protopterus annectens | reverse complement strand
TTTTTTTTAACCAGTTTAAAAAGTTACTACCCAGTAAGACCACCCACAGAGCTACGGACCTACAGTGCCGACGTTTTGACTGCATGTGCCTGTACATTAGGGCAGTCGGGATCCGGCTGGTCCGGGAGCTTGCAGACCTGTCAACTGTCCAGATTTGTAGAATATCCATATTTGTTACTCATGTTTTGTTCCACTTCCTCATAAGTTTATGGCCGTCCTGCCGATGGCTGAAACCACGAAATAATAACATACGTTTTGCTTTTCAGACTTCATATCCTTCTGAAAAATAGCATGCTATCACAAATCCTGTTGTTTTAACTTTCTGGGTTTATCAGAAAAACCCCAAATCATCCTTATACTTCGGCTATTGTCTCTCCCATTATTGTGCCCTTTGTCCCAGATTTCTTGTGCTACAGGTTTATGAGGTATGCTGTTGCTGCTCGTAATAATATAAAAATATATATATATTAGCGTGTACATTTGTAGCAATGGTCTTGGGTCGTTTTTCTAGTAATATATAGGAACTAGAGACGGTCTTGCAGTTTTAGACAAGGAAAACAAAACTGCAATGGGAATGGGCAGAAGTACTGTGATTTCACAAAGTGGGAGGATACTAAGAAGGTGGAGTGCGGAATTGTTGGAACGTCATTACTGATGTCACAAAAGGAGGGCAATTAGCTAAGTGGGTGGTAATGTTTTCAGCTTCTGATTCGAGGCAATGCAATTTAGCCAATGAGATAGTGTCCTTTATGGTGTTGGAGGGATCATTCATCTGCAACACTTACAAAAATATCCCTGGGGTGGTTACAGTTACCCATCCAGTTGGCCAGATTACATCTGAGGAGGCCAGTGAGGCACTTTGTTTCGTTGTAGTACTAACACCATTAGTCTTCAAAACCCAGCCATTACGCCTAAAAAGCATCCACATTTGTTGACTGTTGGTCTGTACTTTGTGCCAATAATACTGGGCATTTTTGAAAAGTTCTGCATATAATTCATGAAATTCAGATGGACTCCGACCGACTATGAACATGTATGGTTATGTAATCAACAGTTTCTTACTGCTACAAAGGAATGGCGGCTTTCAATGACATAATCGGAGAACTGTACCATCAAGAGTTAAATACGATTATTACTTTTGCATGCTACCAAGAAAAGTGTGTTCACGCACGTGAAAAAACTGGCACCACACTGACACTGTCATTAATTCACTACTACTGTACTACCCATTCACACTGGGGAAAACCACTCCAGCCGTCCCAAGCAGGTAAAATGTCAACATTAGCAGCCATACAGTACTACAATCCACAAAATTAAATGGCCAACAAATTTGCAATAAAGTATCCAAAGAATCTCACATCACTGACTTAATAAAACAATTCTGAATAAGACTGTCTCACCCTAAACAAATGACTGGTGCCATACACATGACCGCAGAAAGCCGGAATGCCAACAAATGCATCAGCATCATCCTTTTTGGCCCCAAAGTTTTTGGGGAAAGCGGCCAGGAAGGGGCTGCCAGCCCAGCTAGGATGTTGATTTTGTACATAATTCTGTGTGTCATTTTTGAATATTAATATGCTTCATATGCTGGTCTTGAAGCAAATGTAAAGAAAACTATATGTATGTGTATATTGGTGCAGAAGTGTGTGTTGAACTGTATGTTCTGTACTGAGCTTCAAGAATGTAACCAGTTTACCCTGCTGGAAAAGAGCAGAAATGTGTGTATAACTATATACCTGTGCAGATGTGTGCTGTAATGGTAGAAGTTGGAACATACAGAGTTGATTTGCAAATGCAGCTAAGAAAAGAAGTGAATTGTTTTACGACTGTGTGTAATGGTAGAAGTTGGAACATAGAGTCAATTTTGGCAAATGCAGCTAAGAAAATAAGTGAATTGTTTTAATTTAATTGTGTTTATCTCATCAAGAAGACAGGATGTCTACACTGCAGCCAGAAATTCTTTTGTCTGGAAACAGAAAAAATGACAGGTTTCAAATGTAAAACTGTTTTACTGTTTTATGACTTCCAGTTCCAGGGCTTAGGCACATTTCTGAGAGATAAGTAACCTCTCTTAGGGACAGATTGCAATATAACAAGATTAGTTGATGTTTTCTGTATTTAAGGTTGTCCTGCAATGTTGTTTAACATATTTCCTGCAATTCTGAACTGTCACTTTATTCATTGAGTTATTGAATATTCTCTTATTCTTTTTATTGTTTATTACTAAATATATTTAAACACTTTCCCATTGTTGGCTGGTTTGTTTTATTTTTTAAATATTTTGTCATAATGCCTTGTTTTTGTATGTAATTTTGCACTCATGAGTAACACATGCTTACTTCCAGTAATTGCAGTGTAACAGGCAATTCCTTCAAAATTCAGGAATGCTTCAAACACTTCCTACAATTTAATGCATTGAGATGTTCACAGAACTAGCTTACATAGTCAGTTAACAGACAGACATGCAGACAAGGCATGATACCGGAATACCTGGAAAAGGCCACAATCAACCAACACATATTGACCTCTGTTTCATATTAGTTTGATGGACGTTCACTAGACTACAGATTTAAACACCCCTTTCTTTTGAGTCATTACCTTGCCTAGTTATAGACAGTAATTGAGGAATAACTAATGGAATAGTATAACTGAAATATTGCTTAGCAATCTATTCCTCATCTAACAGACAACACATACTGCTTATGACTTAAAGTTGAACAAGGGAGTAAGCAGGAAGAAAGACTAGAAATGTGACTGTATTTTCCTTTGGCTACAGCAAGAGGAGGTATACCTCCAACAATTTAAAAAAGCATTTAAAGAAGCACAGTTACAGCAATCGGAGTGACACCTAGCAGAGGTCATAATATGCGTTGTAAATGAATTATCTAGACTGTGTGTATAATTTTCACTAAGTAATTTTACAAATGAGTCAAAGTATAGTTCAATATATTACAGTTCAAAACTGGTTTGTTGAATGTTAGACTAGAGGCCATCAAATAAAAATGACTGAACCTAGAAATTAAGCCACAGAGATGTAGCTGTTAAGAAAAGGAATAATCTATCAAGCAAAACCTTTCTGCCCCCAAGTTCATGCCAGCTATGGAGCATAAATAACTATTTCCTCTTCACACAAAGCTCATAGGGCAATTCTAAATAAAATAATCAGATGTGCTGTAAGGCCTATAATGGCCTGTGTTTCCAGCCTGGTACGATTTGCAAAATGATGAAAAATCTAGCCAAACAACCAACTTGACTACAAGCATGAACCAAAATAGTTTTCATTTAAAAGTGAACAAACCATGCAGCAAATCAAGCACTGCAAAACATCCAGGATCATTTATTAAAAGTCTCTGTAGATGACATATTCAGCCATGCATTAACTTTTTCATGTGCTTTGTAAAATACATATATTAGGTTTTATAGAAGTAAACATTACCTGATTAAAGCATTAGAAAAACCTTGCACTCAACCTGTTTTACTACCATTCTCTGTATGCCCCATCATGACTAACCCACATAGCAACCCCCACCCCCAATGAAACTGGACAGCTGCTACACTATAATTACAGATTTCCCAGCAGTTTACATACAGAAAGTCAACACTGCAAAGCGTTAAACAACTGTACTGGCTCGTTTCCTCACAATCTCCTACCACTCTACCTACTCGCAACTAGGGTGTTGCCCATAACCCATAATAGGTAGACATTTTAACGCCATTATTCCTCAGTCTATCTCTAAAAAACACTGCAACCACACACAGCAGCTGCATTCTAGCAAAAGTGACTAAGAAATAAGTTTTTCTCTTGAAAGCTTTTTCTTTAGCAAATGTAAATAGACCAATATGCAACTGCCTGCTCAGAAGTTCCTACCTGGGAACTATATTTTCCACATCAGTTCTTTTAATAAACTTTAATTAGTAGAACTCAAATAAGAATATGCACAAAGTACATATAAAATACAAGCTTCCATTGTCTTTAATCTTAGGATTATTTTCATACACTTCCATCACTATAAGGAAGAAAGATTAACTGTTTTTTAAAATAACTATAACCATACAGACTAAGCCTAAAGTCTTTAATAGCACTCATATTTATGACAAAAAGACCCCAGAAGATATCACACAGTTACCTTCCCAAAACCTAAATTACACTGTTGTACTCCATGGTGAGTCTTTGTCAATCTGTTTGTGTATCTTTCATATCAGAGAGAGGATGGGAATAAACTCATTTGATGGCTGCTTTGAAAAGGCTGCATAAAGCAGGAATTCCTTGAGGGGACAAAGTGCATATAATGGGCAAAACCGTCCCAAGTTAGTTAAATCAAAATATTGACACTCAGGAACTCAGATACCTAATGGGCAAACTCACAAGTATGTCCAAAAATTCCTTCCCAAGAAAGATATACTTTCTAAAATCTACTGGCTATTTCAACGCCTTCAAAGCTTCCATGCACTCATTCAGTACAATGTCTCTTGTAATTCACCTGGTTTTAGCTAGATATATATAGGACTATAAAAAATATATATACTATCGCTGCCAAAACATGCCTCAGAAAGAAAAAGAAAGCAGGCCTTTTAATTTATTTTGAAGAACTTCATGTTTTCCTTTGCTCCTGAAGTAAACCTTCTGTGCTATATATGGCAAACTGCCCTTCCTACAATACATGACATCATACAAAACAATCTATAGTGGAAACCATTCAGGTGCATAGATTTAGCACTGACAAATGTTACCAGCCACAGCCCTTCTGATGATTAAGTACATAATCAGCCCTAAAATAAGATAATTTTCTTAATTCTACTCTTTGTTTTTATTATTTCTTTGCAAACCTTCCTTATTTTTTAAAAGGGCAAAAGAAACAGAATTTCCTCAAATTACAAAATCCATCCATGCTCCATACACCTGGTAAAGGACAAAGAAAATATTGCTAAACTTAAAAACGTAAGAGTAATGCTAAAACTATACATCTCATTTATAATTGTGAAAAGGGCAATGGTTAGTTTATTATGGAACTTAATGCTATCAAGTTCCAACAGCCAACAGCAGGATTGAGAGGCATAAGTGGGTTAAGTACTGCAGACTTAAAGAAACATAGCAGCATGTAAGCCCCAAAATATGTCAAGTCTTAATCAGTCATCAGATACTTTGTGTGCAAGTAAACAAACTTCACCTTGCATTCATGCTGAACTGCAATAAAAGTTCAACTCCCAGCTAAATAAATCAGCCCAGATAGAAGAGGTTCAAGTTTGCCTTTCTGTGTAATTACTGACGTAGTCATCATTCTGCAGCACACGTCTCAACTTACCATCTCCAAAATGAGGAACACTGTCTCGCATAATGTGGAAAACCTAATAACAGCTTAGTAACAACTTAAATTAGGAAGCTCGCTGGATGGTTAAAATGTGCTACTTCGTACATGTAAAAAAGTTATTTTGATTACTTAATATGATTCAGTACTATCTGCAACAGATTCAGTGAAAACATTCCCCAAGTCTGAATGTGTGACAGACTCTTTCAAGGTGAAACATCGCGGAAGATGGACTTTTTCAGACTCAAAATGAGGAACGTTCCTTGTACTGAGGTACACTTGAGAAGTATGTTCTGCAGATGCTTAGAACATGCATACTATACTTATACTATCTGAATAGCAGGTAAAAGCCCGCGTATCACACATTATCCGTTTTTAGCGTTAACCCGGAATAACTGGTCTAGCTGGTAAGTAAGTGTCTTGCTGAAGAAGAAAACATTATGCACTGAAGACTGAGGGTGAAGGAATCAACCATAGTACAGTACTACAGCATGCTGCACCCCTGGGCTATAATGCTACTGTAGACCAAACACTCCCAAAGCACTGTGCACTTCTGCTTCTGGTCCAGGTAGTGGGTTTTGCCTACACTGCAAATTAATAGGGAACATTCCCTACCTTGTTAGGCAATTGCGCCCATTCACAACACAAGGAAAACGTAATAACCAAACTGACCATTTGCAGATGGCCTCCTTTTACAATATGCCGGCACGTATACTAGTATATACCTTAGCTTACCTGTTACTGCAGGAGATGGCCCGTGTAATAACCTCTCAGCTCTACCTTTCTTCAATACCATTCCTCTTCTTCCTTCCAGCTTTGTTTACTGCAAAAAACGACAGAACGTGTTTTTCTTTACGCGATGCTCACACCAGCTGAAAGACGCTTGGCATGAAAAAAAAAACGCGAAAAGTAATGTATGACAGCACAACAGCTAGAAGGACGCGGACGTGAAAACACACGGAAAAAAAGTAAAATTTCAATTTAAGGGTCGCGGGCCACATGGAAGAGCTCTGAGGGCCGCATGCGGCCCGCAGGCCGTGGGTTGGACACTCATGATCTAAAGCATCTATATTCAAACTGCGATATGATAATATCTCGGTTTCATCTGAAAACAAGCTAGAGTATGTTTATTTTTATTTATTCTGTTTTGTTGAATTTGTTACCAGGTAAGAGCACTGATCATTAATTTCAGTCTCGGCCCAGGGTCAGTGACATGATCACTCATACAAAATCCATAAGATAACAACGTTTGAAGTGTTACCTGGCTTCAGCCAAGTCTCAGTAATTGA
>NW_025058414.1:0-5782 GCF_019279795.1 Protopterus annectens | reverse complement strand
GACAAATGTGGAAACAGGCCAAACCACAGGAGGATTGCCATCCTGACTACAGACAAAGTGCTGCTATACTGCAGTTGGGTAATACTGGTTTAACAGGGTGGGGTTGGTTAGCTGCCTACATGTTTTAATTTTTGTCATGTCAGTGCTATGTTTATGAGAATCCCCATCTGTAGGGTCATCTGCAGACTGGGCAGTGTGTGGTGCCTTGTGTTCTTTGTGTTACCACAGAGCACCTATCTCTCAACTGCAGAAGGTTGTGGGATTGCAGTCAGTAGATGGTGACAGCCGGAGAGTTACTGAGTCATATCCCTCATAGGACATATGTTACATCAAACCCTGTTACGACAGGAAATGTATGAGTTATCACAGTGATATGTCAATATTGGCCCTGTGTTTGTGCCTCCACACAACTCTGTCAACCTTGTACATATGTCATGCAGTGGGGGTTTGCATATGTTCTGTACACCTTCATTGACAGTATATCTGTTAACAACCCAGTGAGATATCAGACTGCTACACGTTATGTATAGTAGGGGTTATATTTGAGGACATAGCCTGGGCATTCTGTGGTTGTGTGTACAGTACTGAAGTATGTGCAAGTCTGGCAATTGTTGACAGTGTGTGTATAGTGCATATGTACCTTGGCCTGTGTAGAGACTGTGGTAGAAGTCATTGTGCTTGGTCCTGTTCTGTCTGATGTTACATGCTGCTTGACTGTATATCACCCTATCAGCTTACATGTTTGTAGGGGCGAACACACACATGTCCCAAACCACAGACAGCCATCGGACCACATTGTGTAGCGGCCCAGTATATGTAGGGTTGTTGTGTGAGTGGTGCATATGAGGATGGTGTACATCAGATAGTCCATATACTGTAATAGTACACTAGCTTACCATATGTGGCTGTGTTCACATTCATTGCGGTTATGCATTTTCACACAGGTGTCTGTTACTCTGTGATTTGACATGCCTGTAGACCCTGCTATCTATGCAGGTACATGTATATTCCCACATAGGAGATGTAGCTCAGTGTTGAGTCAGTCTGCCTGTAGCCTGCACTGTGCTTTGTTGCGTGCCTAGCAGCTTACTGTACTTATCCAGTAAGATGTCATGTCTAGATACTTACCAGATGTACTGCTGCTGGGCCACGATAACAGTCATGTATGTCAGACAAAGCAGTGGGATGCTGTTCAGATGTATGTCACTAACTAGTGGATAGTATATGGCCATGGCACCTCTGTACCAGCAGTTATTATGTGTCAGGACAGACAGGGGTGTATGAATGCATAACCTATGGGGCAAATGTATAACAGTATGTTCATGTTATACCCATCTACAGGGCTGTTAACATCCACATTGACAGGCCTGGTCCACATTTCTTGCATGAAGGGGTTCTGTGAATACACCTGGACTGACCAGAGTGTGTCAGACTGTCCACATATACTGGTCATATCGCAGCTGTAGTACAAAGGGGAGTTACTGTGCTAGCAGTTGTACTGTACTATGATGACCTTAGGGTGTCTGTAAGTAGCCAATGGTGCACATGTTAACAGCAGATGTGGCCTCCCACACACAGCATTTCTGTGAAGACAATCCCTATTACAGTAGCAATTTTCTACAAATATACCTACACTGCATACATGACATCCCCTTGTACTGAGAGGTTGGGACTATTGGGGCTGAGGTAGGGTTCCACTCCATGTGCAGGATATATGGTGAACATATATGTTATATAAGTATACATATATCCATATAGATATATATACACATGTACATATCTTGCTTACTGTATGACAACAGTTTTACACATATGTGCCTGTGTTCCAGCCTCTGTCCTCCACCTACATACCAGGCTTTGCACATATGACATGCTGTCAGGGATTGTTATGAAAGTGTGTGTATGTCATGCTGTCATTCCTGCCATCACTCCATGCTGTTGTGTCCCCACACATAGTGGGGGTTGGGCCCTATATGTGTGGGCTTCACCTACACAATACATGTGTCCTAATGCACTCCAGAGGCAGTGTATAAAACAGTGGTATATGGCCCAGTATTTGTGAGTATGGGGGTGCACCATACTAACCTAGGCTGTTACAACATCTGTGGGTATCTGGGGTAGCTGCCTTAAGGTATCTGGATGTACATTACCATACAATCCACCTTGGGTAAATGCAGGCTATGCCTCTGCCAAATGGAATGTTCTGTTTTCAGTGTGATTGTGATGGTGTCAGGTATGCCTTGTTATGTAACAGATACATCCCATTGTGTCATCTGGGTCTGTCCCCCTGGGGATTGTACAGAGTGTAGATACAGGCTGCTGACTATACATCTGCATTACTTACTGTTGATTGTTGTTATCCATGGCCCAGTCTGTCTTTACTATTGTACTACTTGAAGGCTTGGGACAGCAACATATGTAAACCTTTCCAGACTACTGTATTAATATAACTGTTTCACAGTTGCATTACTGTTTATATGATGTCAGTGTCTAAACAGCTATATGACATGGCATATACAATGTCATAGTACACAAATAAAGCTTTCACATTCATTTATGCACTGTGTGGTGTTATATCCTGATATATCTGTGGGTATATGTTATGTGAATGTCATTCATATGGGTGCTCATACAGTCTCAGTTGGTAAGGTGGTGACTGTAGGAATATGGCTGCTCCATATTTTGTGCACATACTACATATGTATCTTACTGTACATATCTCTGTGTGTGATGTGTGTTAATATATATCTATATCATATGTATATATATCTATAAAATATATATATCTATATATACATATATATATATATATATATATATATATATATCTACATCTATATATATATATATATATATATATATATATATATATACATATATATATATATGTCTGTATCTGCATATATGTGTCTTTTTATGTATCCTGGATGCCATTGTGTCTGGTCCTGGTTATGGGATCTACAACACTTGGTACTGTATTACAACATGCTTGGCTGGGAGTACCTATTCATACCAGATGTATATTGTGTGGGGCCCTCAACCCATTAATGTCCATGAGGACATATATGTTTTTGCTATTTCCCCTTGTTATCTACACACAACACACACACACAACACAATATATATATATATATATATATATATATATATAATATATATATATAGATATATATATATATATATATATATATATATATACATATATATATATATATATATATATATATATATATATATCAATATATATATACATATATATATTTTATCTCTACATATATATAATATATATATTTGACATGTAAAGTACATATATATATCTATAGATGTAGGCATTTGCATGTTTATATGTTTATACATATATAAATATGTTGTACCTGTTTAGACAGTAATATATTTGCTCACACACATACATCTAAGTTGGAATATATTCTCTGTACTGTTGAATGACTGGGCTGAATGATATGTTTGTGAATACATCAAGGATATGTATATCTGAGATGGCTTAGTGGTAAATCACTTTGGCTATGGTGTGCAGGGTCCTGTATCTGATCTGAGCAGAGGCTGTTTATATTGTTGCTAGGCAGAACAAGGTCCGTTGGATATAGTGTGATTAAGGCACTTTTGAGCAGTTGCAAGCAGGTTTGTGTGGGTTTGCTGGTAAGCACTCATTATGGTTACTGTTTCTTATACACAGTTGGGCCCGAATTGCTTAACCTGTGTAGGCATTGCTTACACCTGCACAAACAGGCATATCCCTTACTGCTGCTTAAAGTGCTTCCCATTACCCTGTGCTAATTTCTTTAAAAGAAAAAAAAAAGAGGTTGATAGGAAAGTGGTGAAAAAAGGGGCACGAAGAGGGAAAGACAGGTATGTGCTGTGGTGAGTAGGGAGCTCGATCTTTTTGAGAATCTGCCAGCTTAAGGCTAGTGGCACAATTAAAAGTGACCTGCCCTCCTCACAGCCCTCAGCACAGCCATTTGGGGCTGAAATGCTGGTGACTGCATGGTGGGGACCTCAGTGCCACTGTTTAGTTGGAGGCTCATGGGCTTGTGACTTTCAAACACCACTCAGCCAAAGGGGTTTACACATGTGTCATATACCCCCTGTATGCCTCTTGTTTGTCTTGTCTGTTAACCTGTCCCACCTCCCCAAATATACCTACTACCCTCCCCAAAATCCCCTCTCACCTGATAAAAAGGGCAATCTGTTCCCCCAAAATAATCTTGCTCCATACATAGCTGCCCCTTTTGCACACAGTCCACTGGACATATGTAATCTGGTCAATTGGTATCATAATGAATTATTGTTGTCCTCACCCCTCTCAGGGGTTTGGGTTTCCAAATCTACCCCCAAATACAGTGTATATGCACAGCTGTTGCTGTAGAAGTCAGCTATGGCCCTTTCCCCAATTCCTGATCCCAGCTATTTTACCTATGTTCCCTTTTGTGCCCCATTTTCCCTATAATTTTTTTTTTCAAAAAAAATTGCATGTTATCTTTTTAACACAGTAAGCATTTAAGCTTGTTTGTGTGCAAAAAATCACAGGTTAAGCAACTAAAGTTAAAAGAAATGTGTATTTTATATGTAGATATAGCTATATATATAAAAACACAAAACACACACACACACACAAAAATTATATATATATATATATATATATATATATATATATATACATATGCATACAAAAGTATATATTTACATTATTTTTTATATATATAAAACATAAATATATATCTATTTTGTATATACAGACATATATCTATAGATGTAGAACATAACAAAAATATGTCCACCATTTAAGGGGGTGAAAAAAACTTTTATTGTATTTATATAAATTCTGCAATACAATCCAACTGTTGCAAAATCCATAAGGACCTGACACAACATGGCAAAATTTTAACAGTCTATCATGTATGATGCAGGCTGGTATAGTACATATTTTATATCTGATACCCTAGGGGAAATTTCAATGTGGAAGCATTACATTTCTAAGATACAAAACACAGACATATATGCAGATACATATTTTTATTTTTGTAAAAACATTCTATATGCTGTAAAAAAATGTTAAAACAATATTTTACCCGATATTATATAAAAGCACAATGCAACTAAAATATATTACACAGGATCATACAATTTAAAATTATACATATTGTTTGAGAAATATATAATATTTATCATTTTTTAAAACATTTTATAAATGTGGATTTGATTACATAAATTTTTTTTATTTCAGTATTATCATTCATTTAAAGAAAAAATTTTTTCAAATTAAACAGAACACACACACACACACACAAACACACACACAACACACACACACAAACACACATAAAAAACACACACACACATATATTTATATATATAATATATATATATATATATATATAAATATATATATATATATATATATTTATATATATTTATATATATATATATATATATATATATATATATATATATATATATATATATATTTGGGGTAACTAACACACAGAGATATGTATAGGAAAAATATGTAGAATTGCACACAATAAAAAAGCCACTATGCCTACAGTTTTTCCCCGGGCACTGTAGCCAATACAAATGACAATTGTTGCCTGCAACATACCCAAAGAAAGGTTCCCCCCAAAGGGAAAAAAATTTTTTTTTTAAAACCACAAGGTTTTTGCCAAAAAAACAAAGAAAGCTTTTTTATTTGGGGTTTTTTTGCTGTACCAGTTTTAAAAATGGTGGGGCCAAAAAAGTAATAAGCTGTTTAAAAAACTCTGAAAAA
>NW_025058413.1:0-6484 GCF_019279795.1 Protopterus annectens | reverse complement strand
TCTTAGTTGGCTTGTGGCTAGGTAGGTATCCCATAGTGCACTAGTACTATCCCCAGATTTCGTTTGCTGCGTCTACAAGTTTAGAATTGCTTCTTGTTTGGCTGTGGCTAAGTTTAAACTATTTTGTCTTATTATCACTTTACTGTTTCTGTAGCTAGTTATCTTATTACTAGACAGTGCTTATTAGTGTTAGAAGTGTTTAGAATAGTTTAGAAGTTTTTTTGCTCGTTAAATTAGTTTGTTGAGAACTGGTTGGACGTTGGCCCTTATTGTTCTCCATTTGGTATCCTGTGTGCTAGCTTCTTATTAATATTGATATTTCTTAGATCCACGTTTATTTAGGACCTTGTGTTCTAGCCTTATTGTAGATATATATTGTGTGCAGTGTTTTGCTAGTCTTGTTACAGTTTTCTCTGCGGGTCCACTTTTAGGGCCTTTGTTTTTCTAAGCTTTACAAATGTTAAGCTTGCATGCAGTGTTTGCTCGTTTCCTTCACTGCTATTAGTTTCTGGGCTTTTTCTACGACTGAGCCTTAGCCAGGTCCGTTGGTTAGAGGACCCAGTCCCCTTTACTGTATCTCTTTTCTGCATGGGCTTGTAAGGGCTAGGATCGTTTAAGTTTGAAGACTTAGGCCTCGTTGTGTTTGTTGTGTACTGCTTTATTACATAGCTTTCCAACATGTCTAAAGAGTCCAAAGACCACAAACTCCTGGTTTCAAAAATGTATAAAGTGCTCCCAGGAGATGTCAATTATGGGTGGCCATAGTAATTGTGTAATGTTGTCATGGAGCCATTCATTTGCAGGAAACTTGTTTATTCTGCCTTATAGGTTCATACTGCCAACTGCCCTTGTTAGCCATTTTAAGCCTAGCCAATTATCCTCAGAGACTCAAACTCCTGCACCTTGTGTTTGTAAGGCAAACACCTTAACCATTAGGCCACCCTCCCAACCCTTTCCTTTAGCTCCAGAGTTCTCCAGGAATGGAAGATAAAGTTAATTTTGAAAGGTCTTCTCAAACCTTCCTTCGAGGAAGACTTAGCAAGTTCTTCTTCATCATCCATATCACATTCTTCCAAAAAAGTGAAGGTTAAATCAGCCAAGAGGCATTCTCTGGTGTCGACTAGTGTATCAGAACCTCCTCAGAAACCATCTAAACTTGATACGACTTCTGCCTCCTCGGCTCCACTGTCCTCGAAGCCAGTCAAGGTTGTCGATGTTGGCACATCAGTGTCGGCCCCAAGCGAGCCGGTCCAGAGATCCCTTGCTAGTTCTCCCAACCTTAAGATCTCCTGATGTTCATCGTGTTTCACTGTTGCAGTCATCACTGTAGGGTTCTTCCTGCCGGCAGGCAGCCCTCTGTCGGCCAGAATCCCAAAGTCTGGGTCCGGCCAGCTGTGAACTCATCCTCCCTGACGCCAGTGCGCCAGGGGTACAAAGCTCCCAGCCGATGCCATGTTCTCCAGTCTTTCTTGCCGCAGTGAAAGCAGTTCTAGTGCCGGTTGGCTGTCTCCTGTTACCTTTGGTGCTTCAATCAAGACTTTCTTCTTTTCAAAGCTGGCACCATTGGGAAACTTTTTTCTTGCTCCAGTCCGATGTCAGAAAAAGTTAATAATTGTATTTCATGTGGGAAGCAAATACCTCATGAGGATTTTCATTCTTACTGTATTCCTTGCTTAGGCCCTGACCACGATGTAGCTAGTTGTCGGTTTTGTGCTAGATTTAGTCAACGTACTATTAAACGGAGATACGATTTTGCCTTTCATTACCTTGGGAGAAGATTTAATTATAATATGTCGTCGGACATGCTTCTGACTACCGGAGTTCATAAAAGGCGCAAGGATAAGGATAGGCCTCTGAGGTCCAAATCAGACGACAGTCTTCAATTAGAGCCAGTTGCCGGTTCGGCCGTCATCAGTGAGGCGCTTTCACAGCCCCTGTCATCGGCCATTTCAGAACCGTTCGCCGATACAGACTCCCATGAGGAGCCGACTAGGCCTTTGGATTTTCAAGGTGCAGGACCTTCAGACAATGCTCCCTCGGATGGGTCCGGAGCCGCTGTGCAGGTACTGGCTTCTGAGGTGGTTTTCAGGCCTACACAGCTTCAGATAAAGACAAAGACTCCTTCTAAAGCAAAGACTCAAGCCCAGGCCTCCTCTGATCCGTGTCCTAAATCTCAGAAACAAATGCTTAAAATGGCTGAGGACTTACTAACTATGATTAGTGGTTCCCATCCCCCACCAGACAAAAGGCCTAGACAAGAGTTGGATTATGATTCCTCTGATCAGGTATCTATATCCTCAGTTTCCTCTTCTGAACAGGATTATACTTTCCCTCCTTATGAGGATTCTGATGCTGAAGAATCCTTTCCTTCAGCTTCTCCTCCTGAAGATTACTCTTTTGGGGAAACTTTTCATGACATGAGGGAACATTTTCACTGGAAAGGGCAGGAGTACTCTGAATCTAAGAGAAGGCTCAGGGATTTTCTTCTTCTTCCCCAACACAGACCTCTGGCTATTCCTCCGGTTTTGGATATTGCATTGTGGATGATGTCTTTACTGAGTCTAATTTAACCCCTGACTCTTTTCCTCCGGCTCCTGCTAAGCCTGATAGATATTACAGGGTACCTGATTCTCACAAGTTTCTTTTTAAAAATCCTACTGCTGATCCAGAAACCATTTCTCAGGGTCCTAAGGGTGTTAAGGCCGCCACTGCTAAGAACCCTATTCCGTCTGATAAGGATTCTAGAGCTTTGGAGAGATGGGGCAAAAAAGTGTACACTTCTGCTGCTTTATATATCACAGCTTTGAATTGTCAATTTCATATGTTGAAATACCAGCAATACCTTTTGTCTGTTATGAAACAAAAAATGTCTTCCATTTCTGCTTGTGCGAACAATAAGGAATTACAAGATTTGATGCATGCTACTGAGCAGGTGGGGAAACATACTTTACACTGTGGTTTTGATTCTTTGGAGGCCTCTTGCAGGGCAGCTGCCACTGGCACGGTCATTAGAAGGCATGCTTGGTTAAAGGAACAAAATTTACCTGATCAAGTAAAAGCAAAATTACTGGATGCTCCTGTTCAACATAATGTTTTGTTTGGGTCTAAGGCTGAAGAAGGTTTAAAGAAAATGGAGGATAAGACAAAATCCATGCAAACAGTTAAGGATTTCTTACAGGTTCAGCCTCCTAGATTCAGCAGAAATTGGCCAGCTAAGAATTGGTCCTTTCCCAGCTTGGATAGGCCTCAGAGGGGTAGATATTGGTGCCCCAGAGGGAGGGCCCGAGCACAGAGCTCGTATAGGCCTAGGCAGTGGAGTGCTTCCACCCCCGGGGGGGGGGGGAGATACGTCCCAACCTTATAGAAAACAGGCTCAATGACTCGTCCTGCATGGCTCCAGAATCCTTTCTCCTGGAAGCTCCTCTGGGAGGAAAACTTTCTCTTTTTCACCGAAATTGGACTTGCATAACCCAAGACAAGTGGGTTCTGGATGTAGTTTTAAGAGGTTACAAATTCCATTTTCACACCTTGCCAAAACCAAACGGATGGCCAGACTTACCAAAAAATCAATGGGCAGAGGCATTAAAACAGGTAAGGTCCCTCATGGCTATGAGGGCCATAGAATTGGTTCAAAAACTCAGAGATGGGACAGGGTTTTTATTCAAGATTCTTTCTAGTTCCCAGAAAGGAAAATTCTTGGAGACCCATTCTGGATCTGTCAGTCTTAAATACTTTCCTGGAGATACCAAAGTTCAAGATGCTTACTCTGCAGCAACTCCTGCCAATGTTGAGCAAAAATGCATGGATGGTGACATTGGATTTAAAGGAGGCTTACCTGCACATTCCTATCAGACAGGAGTGCAGAAAATACCTCTTGTTCAAGGCAGGCTCAAAGCATTACCAATTCTCTGCGCTGCCCTTTGGCTTATCTACTGTGCCCAGGGTCTTTACCAAGTGCCTGGCACCAGTAGTAGCTTACTGCAGACTCAAAGGAATTCAAATTTACCCTTATCTGGACGACTGCCTTATTCAAGCAGACAGGAAAGACATTTTACTCCAGCACCTGGAATTTGTTCAGAATCTATTCAGGTGACTGGGATTCACTTTGAACGTAAAAAAGTCAAATTTGATACCCACTCAACAGATAACTTTCCTGGGTGATCTTTTAAGCACTACAACCCAGATGGCATTCCTGACGCCAGAAAAACAACTGCAACAGGCTTCAACTTTCAAGAGCCTGGCGTCATTGTCTCAGCTAACTGCAAGAAAATTTCTGCAGGCTTTGGGGTTACAATGCCTCTTGCATCCTACTGATACCATATGCAAGACTGCATATGAGAAAGATACAGTGGTACCTAAAAAGCGTATGGTCCCAGCATTGTCACAGTCTGGAAACAGTGATTGCTGTTTTGCCTTGCCTACAAAAGGAATTTCGTTGGTGGGCCAGGGCATGTCTTCAAAACAAAGGGAAAGCCTTCAGTCTACCTTCAGCCAACCAGGTGATAACCACAGATGCCTCGGATTATGCATGGGGAGCCCACTTGCAGGGAAAAGGCCTGCAAGGTTTTTGGACAGAGGATCAGAAGCACCTACGGTTGATATCAATTTAAAAGAGATGTTAGCTGTACAGAATGCCCTCATGGCTTAGGATCTTTTAGAGTCAAAGGCAGCTCCTGATACAGACAGACAACACCACGGGTTATGTGGCACATAAACAAGCAGGGTTCACACTCTCTACCCCTTTGCAGACTGAAGCCATGACTCTATGGAACACAGCACTAACTTACAAAAGTGAAATCACATAAGCTCAATTCCTGCCAAGGAAATAAAACACTCTGGCAGACAGCCTGAGCAGGAATCTGTCCGACCCTCACGAGTGGATGTTGGATACCCAAATATTCAAGATGATTATAGAAGCCTGGGGTTGCTCGGACATAGATCTTTTTGCATCTCCCCACAACTACCAGTTGCAGGCATTTTGCACAAGGACATATCACAAGCTAGCATGGAAAGTGGATGCTCTCTCATTCAGTTGGAGGAACCTCTCAGGGTATGCCTTCCCTCCACTGCCTCTTCTACCAAGGGTGTTGTTAAAAATAAAACAAGACAAACCAAAGATGATCTTATTGGTTCTCAATTGGCCCCCACAATTTTGGTACTAACACTGATGAATCTATCCCAGGGAACTCCTTGATTCTACCAAAATTCCCCATATTCCAAATCTTTTGTCTCAACATCAGGCCAGGTACTACACTTTCATATCAAACCTCAGCCTGGCAGTTCTGGCTTATTCAGGGCCTATAATTAATCCTACCCTTACCAAAATAATATAGTTACATGGATGTTATTTTAGAAGCCAGAAGACCCAGCATCAGGAAATCTTATGCAGGAAAAGGAAGAGATTTTACATCTGGATGCAGGTGCAGGAAAATGGAAGAGATTTTGCACCTGGATTCAGGCGCAGGAACTGTGATCCTTTCATTCCAAATATTCCATTGATTTTACATAGTACCTAACAGAGATGTTACAGCATAAGGGTTTATCCTTTTCTTCCAAAGATACATGCCTCAGCTTATTTCTGCACATTATAACACAGATCCTCCTAATTTTTCGCATCCACTTCTTAAACAATACCCTCAGAGGGAAGAATTTAAGGCCCCCTAAGACTCACCCATTCCCAAGCTTGGGACCCTCAATTATGTACTGGAGCTTACTCTGCCACCTTGAGCCTGCTACATCCGATAAAGTACTCTATCACAGCACCTGTTATCCCATCACGCACCTGTAGCCAGGAGTAGTCTTGAGCACGCACTCATGGCTGTGAACCATATTTTTCATCAAGATAGCTCTTTGAGGACTCTCAACCCCACATTCATGCTCAAAGTGGTTTCTAAAGTGGTTTCCTTTAAACCAAACTATTTTTGGTATCACCAACTTTTTCCGTAATCCCTCAAAAATAAGGGGCGAGGATCTGAGTATTCTTTGGACGTACACAGGCAGCTTCGTTTTTACCTCCTGGAGAACCAAGGACATCAGACCAACTGTTTGTTTCTTTTATGCAGCCACTCGTCAAAGCTATTTCAAAACAGAATTATTTCTAAATGGATTGCTCATGGAATCAGATTTTGTTATTCTCATCATGGGCAAATTCTGGTAAAATAAGGACACTCTACCAGAGCTGCTGGTACTTCAGCTGCTCTTCTTAGTCCTACCAAAGATATTTGGTGCCGCAATCTTGAATTCAGTGGCTACTGCTAATTTATAAACCTCCTCTTTACTCAAAATTAGGGCAGGCTTCTGCCTCTGCAGCCTGCAAGGCCTTAGCCGCCCCTTCTGTCTTATAACCACCACCCTTTCTCTGCTCTATAACCACCAATTCTCTCAGCTGCGGATTCTGCCTTATGACTGCAACAGTGAAACGATTTATTTAAACATAGTACAGTTGTGTACAATTACCATAAATGTAGATGTTCGAGTGTCTTAC
>NW_025058412.1:0-6602 GCF_019279795.1 Protopterus annectens | reverse complement strand
GGACCAAGAAGGAGCAGGTGCCCAATTTGAAGCAATCACTCTGTAGCCTGAACAAGCAAATAAGAGCACTAGTGAAATCCTCTAAAGTCAACTTTGAATCTAAATTGGCCACAACTACTACAGACAATCCTAAAGCCTTCTTCACATATGTCCACTATCTCAAATGAAGCACCCAAATCTGTTCAGAACTGGTGGTCAAGGACATCATATACACAACTACTGTAGATATAGCCAATCTACTGGCTGACAGATTCAGCAAAAATCTTCTCCCCTCTGTCCCCATCGGTAAATCAAGACATCCTTGATCCTTGATCAAGAGATCCTGCCCCCACCTCTTATCTCTAGGGAGCAGGTCATCACTGCCCTCTCAAAGGCAGAAAATGCAGCCTCCATGAGACCCGATAACATCCCAGGCTGCATCCTGCATGAACTCAGGCATGAACTTGCAGCACCATTAGGCACCCTATTCAACCAAATCCTGAGTACCAGCTTTGTCCCAGCTGAATGGAGGACAGCCACTGTGATCCTTTACACAAAGGTCGAGCATCCACCGATCAAGAAAATTATAGACCCATCACCCTAACTAGCCTGATCTGCAAGGCCATGAAATGGATTATCATGGACCAGATTAACAGGGACATTGGCAACCTCCAAACACTTGACCACACACAGTATGGCTTTGCCAAGGAGAGGTCATGTCTGTTAAATCTGGTTGACTTCTTTGAGACAGTCACCAAAGCCATGGATGAGGGGAAGACTGTGCACACCGCCTACCTTGACCTGGCCAAAGCCTTTGACACTTTTCCCCACTTGGGCATAATCGATAAACTCTCTCAACTAGGCATCAATACATATGTTACCAGATGGGTAGCAAACTGGCTCACTGATAGAACCCACCTAATCAAAATAGGGGAAGCCACTTCAAGCAGTAGACCCATAATGAGCGGCATACCCCAGGGGTCATGCAGTATCACAACCAGCCTGTTTGGTGCAGTACATAGACTACTCATGCAGTGCACCAGACATCACTCCATCCGACCACACCTGCAGAGGTTAGGAGATGTGCAGGATACAGTCATCATCATCATCACTTGCAGAGGTTGAAAAACACAGTAACAGGTGACTGTAGCACTATAATGTGGGGTACAGTCCCAGGAGGTGACCATGGTAGTGACATTTTTCTATGTGATTTTGTGGAGTCAGAGATCACATATTCTAGTGTTGGGACTGTGCTGTCATGGGATCACTACTTCTGGTGACCAGTATGTTGGCTTGTGGTGTCAGGGCTATATACGATCCATAACAGGAATGGGGTAGAACTGTGGTGCTATGGTATTATGGTGTTATGTGCATCCCATGGCATAAGGCTGCATCTCTTCCAAATGAAAACGACTTCTTAAATTGTGTTTTTTTTTATATTGTTAATTTTTACTTAAAAATAGTCAACTTTCTCATTTCAGGACCTGAAGATTCAATGCATCTGTAGAGTTCTGCTTCCTCTTTAAAAAAGTAGGCATACTTACCTGAGTTATTCTCAAAATAGACCAGCATGGTAACATATATACTATACTATATTCTAGGGATTTAATCTCCAATTTTTTATTTGCATCTTGTTTTCATCACCCTCTTGACAAAGTGTGAGGCATGCGTTTAGTGAATTCCACAAGGATTTTTTCTTGAGAATGTAAAAAAAAAAGTTACTTCATCTAATACAGTTTTTGAAAAAAAAAAACTTTCAGTAGCAAATTCAGGAACTCAGTTTCAGGAAAATAAACAGTAGTTTGCTGGGGGAAATCAGCCCTTGTCCATGTGCCTCTTAAGACAGGAAATACATTACATTTCCTTAGATCCAGTAGTCCTTTACCTCCATGGTAAGAATCAGTTCTGAGCAACCCAATTACAGGTACAGCAGTGAGTTTCTGTCAGTACCTTCTTTCAGATTCTTCTTCAAGGTTCTCTGAAACTAGAGAACTACCTTTCTTCTAGCTGTAAATAAAACCATTTTCATTTCCAAAAAACTTTTCAAGTACCTAAATACAACTGTCAGCTTTTTAGTTTAATTTCCAAATGCAAATTTAAGATACAGGTACTAAAGTTGTTCCTATCAAATGCACTCAACAGTTTCTTTTTAGAACTACAGCAAACCCAGCAGTTGTCACCAAACTGCTTATTTATTTTCTCTTTTGAATATCATTCAAACTCAGAGGTCCCTTGAGCTCAGACTTCCTTATTAGTTTGAACTTAGCGTCACAGCATAGAGGGATAAAGTCTTAACTACATCACCAGTTTCGATTAGTGCCTCAGGCACCCGTAAAGGGCTGCTGGGGAGGATGAGGGTGAGTGGCTGCTGCTGGTTTACCCATCCTGGAAGAAGGAAGGTGGCTTGACTCACCACATAGATTGACTCCTAGCAGGAGTAGTGGAGACAGAGCCAACCAAGCCTGTGCCATCATGATGCTTAGTACCAGTAACCAGACTGGAATCTGGTATGCCAAGGCATGATTCTCCTCAGTGGAATGTTACAGGGGGCTTGGCAGAAACACAAAGGGAGAGGGGGCTGTTCTTAATGGAAAAAGGATAGGCCACTCCTAAGGGCCAGCAAGCTGGCAAACTCCCCTATAATAAAAATAAAACAACAAACATAAAATAAATGAAACAAAGGCAAGTGGATTAATCCAAACAGTACTTTATGAGCACTTTCCTTCACATCAAATGTTATGAACTTCTTCAGACAAACAGTAAAATCCAAAGTGCACAAGTTAAACAGTATCAAATGTAATGACATCATTATAGCAATCAGCAATTAAAGCTATACACCCTCCATAATTCAAATGTGGCTTGTGCAACTTTTATAGATTCATTGTAACTACGGATAAATTTTGTATTAGGAATAGGGTTTATAACTTAACAGGCTGATTCAATTGTAATACAGTTGGTGTTGTTTATCTTGCTTTATGCCAGATGTGCTCCTGATTTTATATTGGCAAGACAGAGAGATATTTTAAACAGAGTGTATATGAGCATCAATATAGCATTAGAAGAGGTAATACTACTAATGCTTTAGCCTGACATACTTTAGAAAACAATGGCCATTTCTTTCATTATATGGTTATTGAACAAGTTAAAAAAGATGCCAGAGGAGGCCCTTGGCCACTTAAGTTAGAAGAAAAAGAATTAATCTGGCAGCTAAAGTTGAATGCTTGTACATACTCAGGTGTCAATGACCAATATTCTTTAAGGTGTATATTAAAACTCAAGTCTCTAGACAGATGACTTTTGAATTAAATTTATTATTAGGGCATAGATTTAGGGTGCCTATTTATACATCATATATTTTTTGCACAATGTATCCATCAGTTTTTAGATTTCATTATGAGTATTAATACAATTCTAATTATTTGTGTAAATATGGAGTGTGTATAGCTTTAATTACTTATTGCTATAATGATGCCACTACCTTTGATACTGTTTAACTTGTGCACTTTGGATTTTACTGTTTGTCTGAAGAAGTTCATAAGATTGATGTGAACGAAAGCACTCATAAAGTATTGTTTGGATTAATCCGCTTGCCTTTGTTTCATTTAATTTATAAACTCCCCTATATCCCAAGTCTCAAAGCATAAGAAGTTAAAGTAATCCTCACACCTCTGGCAGCTCAGGAAGAAGAGCATATAAGCAGAATAAAATAAGGTCAGCAGCTGGAAATGGTGGCATAGGTCTGTGAGCAAAGCAACTGTGGAAATAAGGTATGCAAGTAATGTTGGTGATGGAATACCAAAGGCCTAGAAGTTATCCCAAGAAGGAAGTAGTGAAGGGACAAGTGGAAAATGCAAAGGTGGATAAGTTTAAGAAGGAATGCTGGCTGACTAACAAAGGATCTAACAGACCAGCTGTATTGCCAAAGAACATGGTGCCAAAGAACCTCTACCAACTTCCAGAAAGTAACTCAGGATGTGGCACAAAGAAACTGTATCAAACTGCAAGACAATAACAGAAAGATAAATAACATAGTCAGCAGATGCCATTCATAATGGATGTCAGCAACAATCCTACAGGAGCTGTACTGCTGCATACATAGCAATTGGTGCAGATGGTGAAAGAGGAAGGAGAGCCCACCTTAGCAGAAGTATGAATGCACTACGAAAAATAAAGTCAGGAAATGCAGAAGGCTCAAATAAAGTCATGGCAGATATGATGAAAATATGAGGTGCATTTGGGAGAAATGGCCCTTGAGGGTACTAGTCAATGTATGGGGAGAGTGGCATACCTGAAATGAATGGAGGACAAGCATTCTAGTGCCATTGTACAATAACAGGGGATATTCACAACTGTGGTTAGCACAGAGATATCAAACTCCTGTCACACTGCATGGAAATGATGGAGAGGGTGACTGATAAATAAATATGTAGAGTAGTAAGATAGGAGATGGGCAATTTGGATTCAGGTCAGGAAGCAATAAGCAAAACAACTGACCCATTGCTTGTAGTGAGACAGATAATGGAGTGTTTGCAAAGAGACAAATAATGGAGAAAAACCTTAAGATGAGGAAAGAGTCCAAACATCCCAGGTAAATTGATTTGTGCAGTCCTGTGACTGTTCAATGTCCAAGAAACAAATGCAGAATTTGAGCTGGTCATGTAAAAAGATCTCCAGTGATACAAACAGAGTGTTCAGGCTCCTAGGGGGCTCCCAGTGAGAATAGATGCACATCAGTATTCAGCTCTGAGCCCACTGCTGCTCAAACTGATGATGGGCTGCATCATCAAATAGGTTTGAGGGGAGAGATCAGCAAAGCAGCTGTGTGCAGACAATGTGGCACTACAACCAGATACTCTGGAAATAAAAGGGGACTGAAATCCAAAACTGAAGGCATGTGGGATGAAAATGAGTATACACAATACAGTTGTCATTTTACCAAGTGGGGGAATCAAAAGAAAGTGAAAATTATAGTGGAATAGATTAAGAGCTCAAGTGCATGGTAGATGTGATTGAAGAGAAGGGAAATGCAAATGAGAGGGTCAGAGCTAGAATCAGAGGTACTGCAACCAACTGATACCAATTAAAAGGATAGTGTAGAACAGAAAAACACCCAAGAAGTTGAAAAGTATGGTTTACTAAACAATGGTGTGAACAGTACTTTGGCATGGCACAGAGACTTGAATAGTCAAGGCAGAGCATCTGAAAAAAGCCCAAGATGATAGAAATGAAGTGTGTGAAATGGATCGTAGAATCCACATTGTGGGCAGATAAAGAAATAAGAACACCATAACAAAAACAAAAGTATTCCTGGTTTCAGGAAAAAAAATCAGGCAGACCAGATTATGGTAGGTCAGTCACACATCCAGAAAAGTAGAAGATGACTTAGTGACTTGGTAAAACATATTCTGGAAAGACAACAAATACAAGACAGAAATAAAGTTTTTGAGCGCTTTCGTTCTCTCTTTATTATTGCACAGAACTTCTTCAGAAGTAATTGTAAAACCCCATTAAGTCCATTTAAAACTTGAATTAAGACATATTTGAACAACTCATAGTTAGAGAACAATTTAGGAATGAACTGAATAACCATGATCATGTGAATAAAGGAACCAATCAACTTACACCATTATTAAATGAAGGAAATTTTAAAATACAATAGAACTAAAACAGTAAAAAAAAATTTTTAACTGTAAATTTTGCATCAAATAGCTAAAATGAATGCATGAATCATAAGATTAAAGTATAAAATCCACTCTATAACCTCTGGGCTAGCAAAAAAACATTTCAGATTAATATGTTCATTTAACCCCAGGTTTGTGTCTGCAGTCAGCTGTATTTGTCATTTGGCTTCACAGCATTCAAGCAACATGTTGTAATTATCAATAAAATTGCCCATATCAAATTTTGATAATACAAAAAAGTAAAAATTTCCCAAAAATCAGTGAAGGACATAGCATGCTTGGCTAAAGCATTGTTGGCATCCTTTTACTTTATTGCCAATACAAACTCATAAATTCTTTTGTTTAATCTTCTTATGGTCTAACCTATATAATAACAAAAGTATGTTTCACAGCATGCTAAATACACAACACCACATGAATCATTGCTAAATCTTTCCTTAGCAACACAAGTCTTATTGGCTACTTCAATATAAATGCTGGAACAATTAGTGATGTACTGACAAAACTTGCATTTGCCACATTTAAAAGTCCCAAAAATGATGCGTGTGACTTTTTTTTGATACTTGAACCTTTTGTTCTCTATACTATGTTCTTAATTTTCACTGATATATTATGTGTGAATAAAGGCTCATTTCTGAGAATGTCAGCTATTTCTTTGCTGCCTAAAATTATTTTCTAGTTATTACTGATAGTATTTTTAATAACAGACATATCAATAGTGACGGGCAATGAGGATGCTCCCTTTTATTCTAAATTCAATGTATTACAAGGCATAGCAGAAACTGTTGTATGATCTATGTTTTGGAGAGTGTTCTTTAGTCTTATTCTGTTTTGTGTTAGTGTTAACACTTCTTGGATAGTGTGCAGTAGGGAACCTCTATTCCAAAATATATTCTTTAGTTTTTTTAAAATATGGTCTGACACTGATAAACTGCCCTTTGT
>NW_025058411.1:0-5899 GCF_019279795.1 Protopterus annectens | reverse complement strand
GGTTTTTTCCAGGGAGGGAAAAAAGTCCGATTATCTCATTTTAAATTTGTTGATTTTCAAAAGAGTTCTGGATAAAGGGAAAACAGGCCCTTTGTAAAATTTTAAAAACAACATAAAATCAAAGATTTTATCCAGCCAAAATAAAACCCTCATGAGAAATTCCGTAGAAAACATCTTTATAAAGAATAATAACAAACCCATATGAAGAAATGGCTTTTAAAACTTTTAAAAAAACCTAAAAAAATATGCTTAAAAGAAAAAAAAAAAACAAAAATGACAAAAAACACTGAGAACTTTTCTTCAAAAGTAATAATAATTAAAATAAAAAACTAAACTCTTTTTAAAAGTAAAAATTTTTTTTTTCCCAGGAGAAAAAACAAAAGTAAAAAAAACCCCTAAAGATATATTTTTTTTGAATATTGAAAAAATACCCAACAATTTACTAGACATTTTTTTTTTTTCTTTTTTTAAAAGTTTTAATATAAATGCCCTTTTAAATGGTTTTTATAAACTACTTAGTTAAAATTAGGCTCTCAATGCCTGAATAAATATTATCTTTTTTAGTAATTACATTTATGTTATTTAAAAGTGCACATTTAAAATTCATTGATTTAATTTGATGTAGAGTATTGTGAAAAAAATGTTATACAATAGAATCACTCATAAACATTTTAGATGTTTCAGTATATTACTGTATTATTTGAAAGTAAAAAATCCACGAGCCTTCTGCTCAGTTATTTTAGTTTTCTATCTGAAAAGTTGTTCACCCCTTCATACATAGCATATATTTAACCACATAGATGTAATTTAAGTTACTGGCCCGAAGATGGGTGTAAATACACACTATTGCAGAGTTTTCCTCTTTAACACTGCTGTTTCTTCTCTAAAAGTATTTTGGGTTTCTAGATAGTGCTATCATTGCCTGAATAAATATTTTGTTCTTGGTGAATGCATTTATGTTGCTTAGAGGTACACATTTAAATTTGTTAATTTGAATTAATGTAAAGTATATTAATGAAAATATTATAAAATGGGAAACCCCTGTGAACATTTTGAGATGTATCCAGAACATTATTGTATTATCTGAGGGTGAACAGTATCCATGAGCTTCTGCTCGGCTTTTTCAGTTTTTTGTCTGAAAAGTTGTTCACCGTTCACATTCATAAGCACATACATCTAGCGTGTTTAGATGTAATTTAAGTTACTGGCCACAAGATGGCGTAAACAGCACTATCAGAGTTCTTTTCCTTAACACTGCTGTTTTGATTACAGTAAAGCTTTGCTTCAATTATTTTCACGTTTCATAAATATTCTTTCGTATTTTATTAAAAATGTTATGGTTTACTATCAAACTCAGCTAATATCTCATGCAATATAGCTAGATCTGCTTTGAAGAAAGCTATTATAACAAGAAAGATAGTGAATCATTTAAATGCTGTTGTGTCTTAGTGGTGAGTGTCTGGTAAAAGTATAATACATGCTCTCTGTGAACACATCTAACTGACACTGTGTTAGATAAGTTACTTATAGTTATTAAGTTATATAGAAATGGAAGAAGAGGAAGGAAAAGAAGGAAGAAAAGAAAAAAAAGATCCTGAGTGTCAGCTTACTGGGAATTATACATTAATTTATCTAAAGATTGCTTTATCATGCTTGTTATTGTATAAAAGAAGTACTATACGTAAATGATTATTATAAATGATTAGTTATGGGACAAAAGTGCTATTGCACCATTATTAAGGTAGATTCTCTTGCAAGTATAATTCTAATTTTGACCTCTTTCTTTTTTGTCTTATAGTTTAACATATAAGTTGAGACCTTTTACTAGTTACCAGACGCTCACTACATTTGTGATAAGCAGAAGACAATTTCTGATATGTGTGATCTTTAACTTGAACTTAATAGAGAAAATCTTATGAATAATAACTTACTAATAACAGAACTACAAAAAGGTCACATATAAGTAATTTAAGAGTGAAACCTCTTACACATTTTATTAATTCTAGATTGTGGAATTATCAGAGTTATAAAACTGACATTAACTGAAGAATGAGAAAATGCTTTTATGTAAAGCATTATAAATGTTGCTTTAATTCTAACTGTTATTATATTAAATCTTATAAATGAATATTATTATCTGTAAGTATTTTAATTGGTTTTGATAAGTGGTTAGCTATATATCAATTAACTTTACTATGTTGATGTAATACCTTATATAGATCTAAAAATATGTAAAAAAATCCTTTTTATTTTAAACAGTATCTATCTATCATACTCACTCTACTTCTTTTTATTATCAGCCAACAGTATTGATATCACTAATAGACGTTAATGATACTGACGTTTACTAAATATATTATCTACAGTTGGTAATTTGTAAAAATTTTATAATATTAATGAAAAGAAATGAATATCTAATATATTGTTAAAGTAATTAACAGAAATGTCTTATTTAAATTGTTTTACGAATTGGAGTAACCTCTCCCATTTTAGAATCTAATTTACTTAATAGACAAAAGAACTTCCCACCAGACCCTGAACATATGTATTTACATAATAAATTACATCATGTTTTCTGGTTTAGTTCTTTCTTTTTTTTTTTTTTTGCAACGAGGAAGCTCAGTACAAGCAACATTCTCATTAATACAACTAATATTGAGCAAGGGGATTAAATCTGTTACGAACTTTTAATCCAAACAGATTTGAGGTTACTAGACTTACTTCATGTTTAGGATTTAGAAAGGTAAATCATTAATTGTTTATTCAAAATATGTTAGCGCCAGTGTTTTCAGCTTTTCACATTTTCAGGTGGGTCCAATTTGAAACTTTTTAAGCATAAATAGAAATAAATATATTCATTTCAAAATAACTAAAAGAAGGATAAAATCTAACCTCAAAAGGCTACATTAATTTCCAAGGTAAAACAGATTTCAGGAACAAACAATCAAAGTACAAATAAATACTTATAAAATGACCTGACACAACTTTATTATCTAAATAATGGTTTCAAATAATCCTATTAAAGGGTCAGTTACTACTAGGATATTTGAAATTACAAAGAGCACAAATCATATTTATACAAGAATCTCATTTTAAAATAGATGATAATTTCACATGGAAACCTAGTGACTATCTAATTCTTTCTCACTCCCTATACAAAAAAAAAACAAGAGGGGTTATAATTTTATGGAAAAGAAGTGTAGTTATTCCTCAGATCATTTACAAACACGAAGATAAAGAAGGGTTAATATCAATTGTAATAATAAAATATCAAAATAGAATTTGGACTTTAATAAATATTTACTGGATTCCTGGAATAGGATTGTCTACGGTTAAAAAACACATAGAATTAATTAACAAAGTAAACAAAGGTATGATAATAATGGGGGGAGATTTCAATTGTATTCTAGATAACTTTGAAACAACTAATAAAAGAAAGTTACGTCTCACACCCTGTAAATGTTTTAAGAGATGGTTAGAAAGCTTAAATCTGATAGATACATTTAATTTTAAAGATTCTAACTCATTAAGTTATACACATAGCGATTATCGCTTTAATACTAAAACAAGAATAGATAAAATATTTGTCTCCTCTGATTTAAACAGTAGGATAACAAATTTTTTTATTCCATGTCCTCTCTCAGACCATAATGCCTTAATTCTTAAAGTACAAATTGATTTCAAAAGACTAAACATTGTAACTAGAATACCAGCTTACATCCTTAAATTAAAAGAGTTTAAACCTTGGCTAGATTCAGAAATCAAATATATTTCTTAGAAACAAATCCTATTAAAGCTACAAATAATATAATAACTTGGGATACACTTAAGGCTTTTTTGTATGGTAAGATTATAGGATGGTTTAAAAATAAAACAAAGGAATGGGAATCTGAATTACACAACATACAAGAATAAAGAAATAAATACAAGTTCTTATGATGTAGTAGATTCTCAGGAAAAAAAAGAAATTATAGATTTAAATAAAAAAATACAATGAATTCCTCACTCATAAAACAAATCTAGCTTTGGAAAAACTAAAATTTGCCTCAATTTCAACTTCTCCAAAACACTTACATAATCTAGCAATGAGAATTAAAAAGCAGAACTTAGAAAATAACATCATAAATATAATACATGAAGGAAAAGGGAAAAAAGGTCTCTGATGTGAATGATATTCTTGAAGCTTTTAAGTTCTATTATGCTAAGCATTATGGAAATAATGATAATAATATTTCATTTTCAGATCTGAAATTTAATAGTTCCTTAATAAAAAAACTACCTGACCAATTAAAAGTAGAAATGGACAAGCATATCTCCATAAAAGAAATAAAAGATATAATTAAAGTAAGTAAAAACAACAAATCACCAGGAATGGATGGAATAATAATGGAATTATATAAAAGATTGTCCAAATTCCAGCAATTTCTCTACTTCACTTAACATGCTAAATGATATTCAAACTCAAATTATTACTCCACCATCTTGGAAATATTCACTAGTTACCCCTATAAAAAAAGATAAAAAAGATCCATCCCAATGTAGCTCATATAGACCTATCTTTCTGCTTAATAACGATTATAAAATCTTTATGTCTATCTTAGTAAATAGAATTAAGAAATCCCTGACTCAAGTCATAAATGAAGACCAAACAGGCTTTATATTTGGAAGACACACATATGACAATATTCGAAATTTTAACCATTATAGAAGCTTTGAACAGAACAATTCAAGCTCTTATAATCACATTAGATATAGAAAGCATTTGATTAGGTAAACTGGAAATATCTATTTAAAATCTTGGAACTTTTGAATTCCCATTAAACTTTATAAATTTAATAAAGAATATATAAAGATATACAAGCATATGTAAGTTAGGTATTTACCTCGGAAGCTTTTAAAATAACTAAAGGCTCCCTAGTAAAGGTTGCCCTATACTCCCCATACTGTTTGCCTAGCGATAGAATTATTTCGTCTGCAATACAGTGATCTAAAAATAGAAGGAATTAATTTTTACAATAAATTTGAATTCACAAAATCATATTATTTGCTGACGATATATTGCTGACTTTAAAAACCAAATGAAGAGTCCATATAAAAGAATTAGAGAAACAAGTAGAATATTTTTTTCCATTTCAGGTCTTTGTTTCAATAGAAATCCAAATCAAAACATATACTTCTAAATAAAATAGATGACTTACATCTGAATAAATATCAAATAATTGGAGAAAAGGTTTCTTCACTAGAATATCTAGGAATTCTTATATCACGAGAACATAGATACTGCCATGACTTTAAATTATAATAAGATCCAAATTTTAATTCAAAAACAAGTTAATAGCTGGAATAAATTAATGTTAAATTTGGAAGATAGGTTACAGTTAATAAAAATGATATTACTACCACAAATAAACTATATAGCATTAGCAATCCCTATTTTACCAGATAAAAAAGTTATAAAAACAATACAGAAACTTTTAATGGATTTTCTTTGGTATCCAAAAAAGAATAGAATTGCTTTCTCACATCATATTAGACCCTGGGACTTGGGAGGAATTAAATTTCCAGACATAGAAACGTATATTAAAGCTTCCATCATTAAACTTATACTAAATTGGGTAAATCCAAATTATTCATCTGCATGGAAAATTTTACATATAACTTTTTTCTTAAATGAAAACAAAATATTAAAAAATATGGATTTGGAGAATTATAATAACATATTTTGGCATGTACTATGTAATAGCTTACAAAATAAAACAACAAAGCCCACTAATTTACCATATTTGAATAATATTTATAATCTATTTAGAAAATTTATAATTACAAATCCAGACATAAAATTATGGTTCGAACTCTTAATACCATTTAAAACATCAAAGAATTTTAAAGAAAAATCCAA
>NW_025058410.1:0-5817 GCF_019279795.1 Protopterus annectens | reverse complement strand
CCAGTAAATATTCCCATACTGAGAACTGGAGGTTAATTTTACTGAAAGTAGTATATTTGACTTATTTTCTGGGGTTAATTAAATTTGAATATCCTCTAGTAATAAATTGCCAATATGTTGTTTTAGGTGCTGTTTTATAGTTTGTTTTTAAGTTGTATAAGTAAGAAGTTCCATTCTTCATATTTTCATTATTATAAAAAATTTTCAAACAATCTACTTTTTTAAACTTAGGTAAAGATGAGTATGACAAATTATTTAATACTCTTCATAGATCCTTGGAGAATGTCAATATATTCTGAAGCATTAACCATTCATTAGAATTTAATTCATAAGTTGACATCATATATTTATATCCAGAACTTTTGTTTTTTTATACAATGGAGCCAACAAATTAGTTTTTCTGTTCCCAGTGCATAAATACTTCTTTATGAATTCTATCTGGAAAACTTTTTGTAATGCTGAAGGGGATTAATTTTGGGAAAACCCAGATCTTTAATTCCATGTTCATATTTATAAACTTTCTAAAATGTTTGTATAAATGATTACAAATGTCTTTGTTGGTTTAGATATATTGTATTGTAGATTTATACACAATGAATACCATAGTATATTATTCTTATCTATAATAGTAATTTTTTTAGTAAGTTTATTTTCTTTTAAATAGAATCATTGTATGTATTTTTTCCAGTTGGATGTGAAATTTTAGGGTTAATCCATTCAATCAAAATTTTTTATTAATGTAGCATTTATATATGATTCAATGTCGGGGAAAATGTATTCCCCCCTGATCCCATGTCTTATATGATGCATAAGCAATTCTGTTTCTTTTAGGGTACCATAAGAATCTTAGTAGTGTTGATGTTATTTTCTTAAGATAAGATCTCTGGAATTAACAAAATAGCTTGGACTATATAAAAATTTTTAGGAGAAGAACCTTTTTAAAACAATTGAAGCCCATCTTCAAAGACTAGAAACAGATTATTATATTTATTCACTAGAGAATCTATTATGTCAATAATCATTTTAAATTATTTTGTATTATATCTTGTATATTATCATATAGTCTATCCCTAGGTATTTTATTTTTGTAGCTTGCATTCCTATGACACTATTCTTATCTACTTGTATGTCCTTTTTATTTAATAATAGATATTTAGACTTTTGATTATTACAGAAAGACCGAAATCTTATAAAATTTCTCTAACAGAATATCTAGTTCATCTAAGGCCTCTTTTGAGTTCAATAGAGTGAGAAGTACATCATCAGCAAAGAACATGACCTTAGAGTTATATTTGGTTGAATATATTTAGTCCTTTTATCTTTGGATTGTTTCGTATTAGTATAGCCAATAGTTCATAGCCAGTGCAAATAAAATGGGGGACATTGGGCATCCCTGTTTAGTACCTTTCATAATTTGTATAGGTTCTGAAGTAAAGGGTCCTAATTTTTACATAGGCTAAATTATTTTCATATACTTTTTAATAAATGTGATAAAGGAAAGGGGAATTTATAAGCTTCAAGAATTTTAATTAGATAGTCCCAATTTAAGGAATCAAATTTTTGCCTTTTCAATTTTTTTTCCAAAAAAAGCCCTTTTTTAATTTATAAAGGGCTTTTTTAAAAATTTTTTTTTTTTTTAAAGTTTTAATTTTCTAAAAAAGGGTCAAAAATTTTTTAAATTTGTTTAAAATGGTTGTTTTTCATTCTAATAAATCCTTTTGGGGGCATCTTTAAGGGGTTTCCTTTAATTGATTTTTAAAAAATTCTAATTTTCCAGGGATTGGGGCCCCCAATAAAAGAAAAATCAAATTTAGTAGTGAAATTGGCCTATATGAGCTGAAAAGGGCTAGATCCTTTTTTTCCCTTTTAAAAATGGGTATAATTAAAAGTATTTCCATAAAAGGGGAAATAATTGCATGGGTTTGAATCTCAATTAATGTCTTATGTAGCAAGGTGATTATATTTTTGGGAAATAATTTGTAAATTTCTGAAATTAAACCTTTCCATTCCAGGAGATTTACCAGATTTATTTTCTTTAATTTTATCGGGACTTCTTTAGTTTAATGGGTTTTTGTAAATTTCTTTGTAAACTATCAGGTATTGATTTAATATTAGAGATCATATTTCCTAAAAAGGGAAATTTGGTCAATTGATTATATGTATCTTTATAATGATTACTGTAATAAGATTTGAAGCATCTAATATATCTCCTTTTTCCCAAGACCTTCTTATGTCTTTCTTCGTAGAATATTAACAATAGAAGGGATTTGGATTGCATTTTGTTTTTAAAAGGAAAAGTTAGGTAGGTTTTTGGGAGAAGTAGAAAAAGCATTTTTTTTAAACTTTTCTTGGGAAAAATTAGTTTTATGACTAAAAATATCAATATATCTTTTATTTAGTTCTTCTATTTCCTTCTTGTTCTCCTTGTATTAAGTGATTTTTGATTTTATAATATGAGTTTCCTTTGTAATTCTTGTAGTTCATATTCCCATTCTTTGAGTTTATTTTTATACCAGCCAATTGCTCTTCCATAAATATAAGCTTTTAATGAACCCCAATCCATTACTATATTTATTTCCCAATTATAGTTTATGTCTAGATAGAAATTTAGTTCTTTCACTAACCATTGTTTAAATTCTTTAATTTTTGTAATGTATGAAGGTATTCTAGAAAGGAATGATAGTGGTTTAAAATCTAATTGTACTTTAAGAACTAGTGAATTGTGATCTGATAAAGGGCATGGGATTATTGAAAAAGAAGTAATTTTGGATTGAAGATCTTGTGATAAACAAAGTTTGTCTATTCTGGTTCGAGTACCAAACCTATAATCTTGATAAGAGAATGTCAAGGAGTTATTATCAATAACATTAAAGGTATCTATCAATTTTAAAGACTCAGTCCATTTTTGTAGTATTTTTGTAGTAGCTGTTAAACATGGAGATTTTTTGTTGGTAGTTTGAGAAGTGCCAGTTAGACAATTAAAATCCTCCCCTATTATTAGATTCCCTCTGGAAATGTTTATGATTTGGTCTAGATGTTTTTTTTAAATGTTCCTGTCCCAAAAACCAGGAAACCAGTATAAGCTAGCTAATGTCCATAACCTATTATTCTACTTCAGTATAACTATAGCTATAAGCCCTTCATTATCAATATATTTATATACTATTTCAGGGTTTAGGGAATTATTTATGCATAAGATTATTACTCGCCTTTTCTTAGATTTAAATTTAGAGCATGCTAAGGTCCTATAATCACTTGGATTCCAACTAAAATTATCATTCATTTTGAAATGAGTTTCCTGTAAAAAGATTAATTGGGATTTATTTATCTTTAAATATCTTAGTACGTTAGATCGTTTATTTGGATTATTTAATCCATTTATGTTTAAAGATAGTAATGTGATATCCATGCCAAGTTATTTTAAAGAAGTATTTACAATGTCAATATATTTTCCTGAAATCATCTCCTCTGCATATAATAAAAAGAATAATATTAGTTTGTAAATATCCATCTATCTCTGTGTAAGATGTTAACTTTAATATAATCAAATAGAAATAAGTCAGGCTTGGTGAAAATAATTAATAACAAAAAAATTTTAAAAAGAAAATAACATTAAACTAGTTTGTACATTAAAACCTTTCCCACCATGGAATGAAATACATTCCTAGTCCATCAGATAGGTCATCTGGTGAACTATCCCACTAACTTCCTTTTTTTATTCATTAGAGCTCCAAATATACAATCTTAAATAGTATAGGAGTCTATTAAAAAATTTTATATGATTTATCATTCAGCAACAAAGTAAAGTTTATATATATATCAATATATACCCACATATACATACACACATATATAAAATATATAAAAATAAAAATAAAAATATATATAAAATAAAGAAGAAGAAAACACATACATACATATACATACATAAATTTGTAACTAATCAAATAAACATTAAAGTCTGTAATAATGAATATTTAATTTTCTGAACCCTTTCTTGAAGCACAAAATTTTCCCAAAATATACAGTAAATACTTCATTTCAACTCATTAGTTTTTTAACACTTTTTCAAAAAACTTGTAACATATAATAGTTTTTACTGATGATTATCATATCCTAAATCAAACCGACAAAGAATATGTATATTATTCTACATAATTTAAAAAGGGCTGATCAAATAATCCATATAAAAAAAGTTTAAATCTTGCTCTTATTATGTCACCCGATATTAAAGTTGTGTGTAAAGTTTTCCTTGAGGTGTAAATGTAGGTGGATTCAACAATTAATAGAACAGAACAATTTTATATACAAGAGTTTCATTGTTTCTAATAGATTTGATACTTAGATTTGATGTTTACTTCTACTAAAATGCTTCAAACATACTGTGTTAAATTCCTGTACCTAAATGAATGTAAAATCATGAACAGCTGTTCGGCCCGTTTTGTTACTATAAGCGATCAGGCTTCTTACAGAATACACATACTGGTGACCAATCACATCAACTCTCGTACGTTGCTATAGCTACATTAAATATTCAATAGCTAAATACGTACATAACTGTATACATAGCTCGTGAGAGCTAGAGATTTTAAAAGCTTCTTTTTACCTTCTCGAGAGTGATTTTCCCTGCTCAAACTGTTTCCTGAGAGAAAAAATCTATGTTTTAAAACATTAACTCATTCCCTATCAGCTTTTATTTAAATAAGGCATGAAGAGTGCCTTCCGAGAGCTTCTACACCAGACACTACACACACTGTCTGACTCAGAAATCAACCAACAGTCGCCTTAAGCATCTGGTTCCATTTAAACAGTGAAACTAAAGCCAAAAACACAATCACCTCTCTTTCACCTCGCCAAACACGGACATCTCTCCGATTTCACAGCAATGTTTCCTTTTCAATAAAAAATAAAAAAAAAAAACCTTTAGTAAACCTCGCAGTCTACATTTTGCTGAATGCTAGACTCACCCGTCCAACAGTCCTTCAGGGGACTTCATCCATAGCCCGCAGCATATCTTCTTAACCCAAAGGAATATAAAATATCAATTATACAAGCCAAACCGGAGATCCCCAGTTGACGGACAAACACCAACATGCTAACTCGTCACTGCACTCCAATGTAGCCAGGGCCAAGAACGAACTCCCCTCCACATCAAAAACACTCAAACTTCACCCATGTTAGACAGAGAGTCCTCCGCTCAATTCCAGCAAGACAACAACATCTATATGACAGTTTGTTTCCACTCTAGAGCGGAAAGCCTTTGAACAACCAGATACCCAACAGCAATAACGTTCAAAGGATATTACAACATCTATACGCCATTACATCACTGCTAAGGAAAATCTCACCCAGTGTTTAGGTCACAACAAAGCAATGGGAAAATCTATCAATCATTAATAGTAATTAGGTTAAATATACTATATAACAAAATAAGCATGAAATAATGAATTAATTACCACATAACTATGAAATAATACTTTGCAAGTGAAGTACTACTACACTAAAAACTAACTATAGGTATACTCATAATTAACAAATATTTATAGAGAGAAAAAGAAATCTAAATAAAAAAATAAATAGGGTAAATATCTATATATAAAGATAGATAACGAGGCATAAAGCAAGGTGAGAAGGATGACAATATTAGAAATAGATTGTTTAGTTAAAATATAACTTAGATTTATAAATTATATGAGGTAATAGAAGCACATACTTTTCTTTTACTCTAGTATTACTTATATGTATGAAAATGAATGTTTAACACGTTTAGTCCATTTAAAAGTCTTTTAGTTATTAGGTATCAGTTGATACTTTGAG
>NW_025058409.1:0-5990 GCF_019279795.1 Protopterus annectens | reverse complement strand
CTTTCCCGGGGCTGGAAAAAGCTCACCCTTGGTTAAGAAAACTGCGATTGTCTTTCCCAAATTTTTCTTCTCCAGCAAGTACCCCTTTTTGGGCTTTTTCTCTCCAGGGAAAAAAAATTTTGTATACGTGGAAAACAAATACCTCATAAAGATTTCCCCTTACTGTCATTGCTTAGGCCCTGACCACGTTCTTGCTGTCTTTTCTGTGCAGTTTAATTCACATGCGAAAATTTGGGCCTTGAATTATTTCTAGAGATTAATTATAGGATGTGGATACACCAACCAATTCAAAAGAAAAGACAAGGATGGGCCTGAGGTCCAAACTGATATTTTGCAGCGAGCCAGCCTTCTGGCCAGTGAGGTGCTTTTGCAGCCCCTGTCCGCCACTAACCGATGGCACATGACCCCCAGGGGGCCTTCTAGGCCTAGTATTTCATGACAGTCAGACTAGAGCAGGCAATCTTCATGACAGTCAGTATTACAATGCATAAAATGAGTACTGGGCTTTTTCTATTTTCTTTTTTCTTCTTAAATTACTGACTCTAATATTAAGATTTAGTGGAGTCAAAAACCCTTTAAACCATTCATATGTATTTAACTTGTCCTGAACAATGTAATATCACTATTAACAAAATGTTTGGGACTAAACATGGCTGTAACTGCAGTGTGTAAGTGTACATGCCCTTCTGTTCGGGATTGTCATGTTACTGTAATGTTCTAATCATAACCTGCTAGAGCTAACTTGCAGTTTGTTGATGCCTTTCCATCTCTTCATTTCTCTTTAGATAACCAACTGATGCCATGGACCCTAACTATGACAAGGACTGGAGCACAGACAGCCACCCAGGACTATTGCAACTAGTCAAATACTTAAAATCCCAGGAAAGACTTAAAACCCAAAGTGTACTTTATAACTAGAAACTGTGGCAGAAATTGTATCATTCAGTATATCACACCAGCTATTTATCCAGTTCTACGGGGACATTAATCTAAAAGAAAGCAAAACAAGCTAGCTTCATTGTGTTAGGTTCCTTTAGACCCAGGAAATTGTTTCTTTGGCCCTGGTTTATGTATTAGAATATCTCTACATTTATGGGACTTAGATTTATAAAACCACAACTGTCAAATCTGACTCTTTCTCCTTCCTGTTCTGTATAAAAGGCTACTCCCTTGGACCTTTCCACCTAATTATTCATTTCCTTTTTTTAGCTTTATATCCCCAATTTCAAGGTTTTCTGTCAGCATTTAAACTCATAATCCTCCTACCATGGATAACACTGTTTACTAACCTCCCTTCATATCATTTCTTCATTATTTATTATCTTCAACAAGTTAAAAACTCAAAGTAGGAGACCCAAATGGTCACATCTAATAAAATCCTCTAATCTCATTTTCACTAAGTAAAAACCCTTTTTCAAACCCCCATCTTACCCCTCCAAAAGCACCTAGATCTAAGGACACTCAAACTACTAATTAAACCCCAAAAAATATTTGACTACTTGAAAAATCCATCACAAAAGATGGACATTCAAAAGGTAACTCTGACCCAGGCCTCAACATCTTGAATTCAGCTAGAATGGGCTCCTCTTATCTTTCACCTAATCTAAAGTATAAATAATAAGGTCCATAACTACATCCCTTGTACCCCCCAACATTATGTGTCAGAAACATGGCTAAAACCTCACCAAGGATGAAAAAATCATCCTCCTGGTATAACATTTCAGATCTGATGCCTAACAAAATGAACAGCCCATGTTTAAGCACGCTGAGCCTCTAATCCAACCCCAAAATTCCTAACCTTGAACTGCTTCCCAAAGATCCTCAACAAACAAAAAGTATTAATCTCATAGTAGTCTATATACCACCAGGAAATAACCTGAAAACCTTGCATATCCAATTTTATTTCAAATCCCAAGAAACCATAATACTGGAGACATATATTGGTTCTACTCCAATCACTCAAATTCTATTAACTTGATGGCTTTCTCAAAATATACTATCTACCACCAGAATTGACTCAACAAAAGGAGAGCATCTTGACTATCCTTACTACAAGCCAAATAACTATATTGAGGACTCTTCCCAATGACCTTAGTGACCATTATTCCCTTTTATCTAAAACACAAATGTCCAACATCAAACCATCAAACCAGGCTGGTAGGAACGAAGAATTTTGTCCCACAACATTTTCTTGCTGACCTAAAGCATGTAACTGGTCCTCCCTAAAAGCTTCTTAGAGGACAGTGTCTTATTTTAATGACACTTTCCCTTAGATATTGACCACCCTAAAAGACTGACCAGGACCAAGGAACTATTTCTTGGCTAAAAGCACCAAATCCAAAATTAAACTGATCAGGCCTGAATAAATGGAGGCTACCAAAATGAGGATCAAGTTTCTTCAGCTTAGAAACTAAACCCAAATTAGTCTTGACTGACAGAAACAATTTTTTTGTACCTCCAGACAAACACCAGCATAATCCATTCTTTGGTTTCAATCATCTTTGTCAGGAAATCAATGGAAAACTCATCAAGATCCAGTGAAAAGCAACACTTTCAATACATTTTTTGGAGACCATCCAGTCTTGAATCAGCTTACCAATACTCCCCATCCACAATCAACTAAAATTCAGTCCTTTAACTTACAAACACCTATCCTACATTGATTTTTGAAAAACTCAAACCAATACCTTGCTGACCATCCCAGCCAATTTCCTACAAAAGATCTGACATTGCCTACCTGTTTCAATCCCGATCAAGATCTATATCTGAAGCTTCTATCCCTCAATCTGGAAAATCTCTTATATCATCCCTTCCATAAAGGTGGATCCTCCACTGACACATCTAACTATAGGAATAAGCTGTACTGTCTCCTCTAGGAATTTTGGAACGCTGTGTTCATAAACAGCTCATTATCTTTTCAAAATAACCTTGCAACACCGCATGGATTATCACAGCACTACCTCTGCTCTTCTCTCCTTTGTTGATTCAATCACAAACTTAAAAAACTTATTTCCCTTTCTTGACTCAAAGCCTTCACATGGTGACCACCAACTACTAATACAAACACTGAAACCTTTCATCTTAGAAATCAACAATAAGTTGGTTTTCTATAGAAACAGGTTCAGTGGCAAAACAGGCTATCAGACCTACTCACTAATATTGGGGTTTAAGGATCTATTTCCTCTTTCCCATTTATTAACAGTTTAATCATTCCTAAAGCCACTTGCATTCAATCAGTCTCCTGATATGCTACTTTTTTTCCAAATGTTGCAACAAAATTGCTTCTCCTTAGTTGAAAATGGTTCTCAGAACTAAAGTTTTACAAATCCAACCAAAACTAAATTACTTCTATTTTTACACCAAATACCTAAGGAAAAGAACCACCTATACTATTACCCCAAACCCTTTAGGTTCCAACAATGGAATCTAATAAGTACACCAAACCCTTTGGGGGGACCATAGATAAAAACAAATTTGATACATGTCAGTCTGACCATTAAGTCTGTAAACAAAAAGGGGCTTTGTATAGAATAAAACTTTCTTAACTCCACACCAAACTAATATTGAGGACCCACCTTCTGTCCACATTCTAGTTCCTGTATTCTCCTTCCTCAACAAGAAGAAACTCAACAAACTGTCTACTACCTAAACATAGCCAGATTTATAAGGATGCCTTTCGACCCATCCTGAAAATCTAAGGACCTGAATGGTTAGCTCTCCCAAAACTCTCAACTCAACCAACTCTGAGGCATTTAAATAATTAATCATCCAGCTCCCCCACTGAACAAAATACTCTTCTCCCAACTCCATCCCTTAGGTCATCCAGCCTCTAGTTCAAACCATCAGGGTAACAACTTGGGAGGCAAGCACTCTATGCAAATTCCTTGGCAAACCCAATGCCCTGCCAATAACCTAAGACCTGACCTCTCTTCACCAATTCAAAAAACCTTAAAGTTTAAAGCATGCCTTGTTTAATCTGACTTAATACTTCTAGCCCTACCTAACCACAAACCTGGTTCTATTCTAATGCTATTCATTCTAGATTACCTTTAAACAATTGATAACATCTATGTCTGATTTCTCAAGTAATAACTATAACTCTATCCGAATATGTTAACTACCTCTGATATTGTGGAGCTTTTCTCCCGGCCTCACTTGGCATGATCCAGCTGACTAGCCCGTCAACTGTTAAAAAAAATTTTTTTAGCTGCTGCAGGACCTTCGGGCGCCCCTCCTTCAGATGGGTCCAGAACCGCTGTGCAGGTACCGGCTTCTGAGGGGTTTTCAGGCCTTCTAATCACTATTTTTCAAAGACAAAGGCAAAGTCAAAGACTCCTGTTAAACAAGTTTCTCTCAAGCTTCTGATACAGCTCCCAAGTCCCAGAAGCAATTACTGGATGGCTGAAGATTTACTTACAATGATTAGGGGTTCTCACCCCCCCCAGAAAAAAGGCCTAGACAGGATATTCCTTATGATTCCCCTGATCAGGCTTCTGTGTCTTCGTTTCTTCCTCTGACCAGGATTATTCTTTTTCCCCCTTATGAGGATTCTGATGCAGAGGACTCTATTCCCCCTGCTTCTCCCCTGAAGATTTCTTTGGGAAACCTTATGAGATGAGGAACATTTTCATTGGGAAGGTCAGGATTATTCTGCTTCCAAGAAGAGACTTAGGAATTTCTCCTTCCTCAACACAGACCTTTGGCTATTCCTCCTTTTCTTGAATTGTGGATGATGTTTTTTCTAAAGGCTAATAAATCCTGATTCCTGCCTGCTCCTTCTAAGCCTGATAGATTTTACAGGGTTCCTGACCCCCTCAATTCTTATTTAAGAACCCTTCTGCTGATCCTAAAACCCATTTCTCAGGGTTCTAAGGCTGCAAAGGGTGCTTCATCTAAAATCCTATTCCTCTGAAAAGGATTTCGTCCCTTGGACAGGTGGGGAAAAAAGGTTTATATTCTGCTACCCTTTCTATTAGGGCTTTAAATTGCCAGTTTCATATTTTTAAGTATCAGCAATTTCTTTTGTCTGTTTTAAAGCAAAAGTTTCTCCCTTTTCCTGCATGTGCAGAGGAAAGGAATTACAGGATGTATTGCATGCAACTGAACAAGTTAGCAAACATAGCTTACATTGTGGTTTTGATGCCTTGAAGCTTCTTGCAGGGCCGCAGCCTCTGGTACTGTTATCAGGAGACATGCTTGGCTTCGAGCAGAATTTACCTGAACAGGTTAAGGCTAAACGTTAGATGCCCCCGTTCAGCATGGTGTTTTATTTGGATCCAAGGCTGAGGAGGTTATTAAAAAGATGGAAGAAAAGGGAAAAAACTATGCAGACTGTTAAAGATTTTTACAAGTTCAGCCTCCTAGATTTTCCAGAAATTGGCCCTCCAAAATTGGTCCTTTCCCACGCCTGACAGGCCTCAAAGGGGAAGATATAGACGCTCCAGAGGTCGGGGGAGGCTCAGGCCTCTTACAGGTCCAGACAATGGACTGCTTCTTCACCTAGAAGGGAGAAGACAGACCCAATCCAAAGAAGCAGACTCAATGACTCTCCGTTGGGCTACAGGTCCTCCTTGCCTGGAAGCCCTCTCAGAGGAAAACTTTTCTTTTCCAAAATTGGACTCATATTACCCAGGACAAATGGGTTTTGACGTGATTTTAAGAGGCTTTCAATTCCACTTTCATACTCTGCAATTCGGTTGGCCAGATCTGCCAAAACATCAATGGTCAGAGGCCTTAAATCAAGTGGACTTTATTGGCCATGAGAGCCATAGAGCCTGTTCCACTTTCCCGAGATGGAAAAGGTTTTACTCAAGACTATTTCTGGTCCCAAGAAACAAAACTCATGGAGACCTATTCTGGACCTCTCAGTGTTAAAACCTTTTGGAATTCCAAAATTCAAGATGCTTACTCTGCAACAACTTCTTCCATGCTCTCCCAGGTTAAATAAAACCTTTTTCCTGGAAAAATTCGCAGAATTCAAGGGAATGCCC
>NW_025058408.1:0-6130 GCF_019279795.1 Protopterus annectens | reverse complement strand
TTCTAGGGTCCCCTTTTCTCATTAACAGCAAAACCGCCCATTTTGGAGTAAGCTTTCTAGTAGATGGTCTTCTGGCCTCCAAAATGACATCCTGCACCTCCTTAGAGTAGAGTTTGATGTGGTGTTAAGGAATTTTCCATGCAGCAGGTTGAGTGTTTCAGCTTGTGAAGGGTTTTGCTGTTCCCAGCAGAAGAGGTATTAGAGGCAGGGACCAGGGAGGAGTATGTTAGCTCCTCAAAAGTGGATACCAGTGTTGCCTCGGCCAGTCTGGAGCAATCATTCATCCTCGGTTTGTCTGTTCTTGCTTTCAAAAGTACCTGGGCAGAAGAGGCAGAGGTGGAATGCATAAACTGTCCATGTTGTCCAACTAAAGGGAAAAGGGGCCCACTTTCCAGGCCTTTGGATGGAAGGTCCTTGAAAAAAACCTTTCAATTGATGGTTTCTGTGGGAGGCAAAAGATCTATATCTGGCCTCCCCACGCTTGGACTATCTCCAAACACCTGTGGATGTAGCTTCCATTCTGTGGATCTGTCATATTTCCTCAGAGTGTCTGCCAGTGTGTTTCCATCCTGGCAAGTACTGTGCTTGAAGTTCATTTCTTTCCAGAGCCAAGTTCCAAAGAGTCATTTAGTCTGCAAAAAGGGAGTTCCCCTTGTTTGTTTATGTACCACATTACTGTGGTGTTGTCTGTTCTTATGAGCAATTGTCCTGGATGCAGGAAGTCCTTGAAAATTGCATTTATTACTGCCAGCATTTCTTTTGATTGTTTGAAGGTGCTTTTCCTTTGGGACCATCTGCCCTGAATGCACCTGTCCTTCATGCAGATTCTGAGGCGCCTGTGGATGACTTGTTTTGCTTGAGGCTTGCAGAAGGGAGGCCTGTTTTATTGACATGCTTGGGCCCACCATGGGAAATTTCCCTTTTGTAGACAGGAATTTTTGGGAATAATTGCCCAAGCTGTGACTGTGTTGAGACCATAGATTTTTAGGTACCATTGAATTTTCTCATATGCAGCTTTCCCTGGGATTAGAAGAAGCAAGATGCCATGAATCCCAGAGCCTGCAGGATTTTCCTTGCAGTAAGCCTGGTACTTTTGCTAGTATTTTGAAGTACTGAGATAATTGCCTTGTTTTTCTAGGAACCATCTGGGTGTTTGTGTCCAAGCTGGCACCCAGGAAGGTTTTTTTCTGAGAAGGTGTTACTTTGATTTCTCCTTGTTGATGGTGTATCCCAGAAAAAGCAGTAACCGTGCCACATATGCCAGATGTTCCAGTAGTTTTGTTTGGCCCCTTGGATCAACACGTCCAGAAAAGGGGAAAATTTTTATCCCTTGAAGTCTGAAACAATCACTGATGCCAGGCATTTGGTGAATACTTGGGAAAAGTAGAAAAGGGGCAATGCAGAGAATTGATATGGATTGAACCTGCAAGAAATCTGAGGTATCTTCTGCAGCTTTGTCTGATTGGGACATGCAGGTAGCATGCCTCCTTGAGGTCAATGTTACCAGCCAAAACTCCTTGCCCAGCATGAAAAGTTGCTGTAATGTGAGCATCTTGAATTTTTGAATGCAGTAGAAATGTGTTTAGGATGGATAAGTCAGAATGGGTGTCAGTCGGTTCCTTTTCTTGGTACCAGGAAAGTCTTGAATAAAACCTTGACCTTGTTAGTGCGTAGAGGTACTTTTGTATAGCCCTCATTTTAAAGACTTTGAAATTTGCAGTTGTGCCTCTACCCTTTGATTTTGTGGTAGGTTTGGCATGCCTCTCATTTTGGAAGAGTGTGAATTTGAAATTTGTAGCCTCTGTTTATAATGTCGAGTATCCATTTGTCTGTTGTGACAATATGCCAATTGTTTGCAAATAATGCTAGTTTCCCTCCCAAAGGTGCTGCCAGCTGAAACTTGCTTGGCATGGAAATGAGGGGAGTCATTGAGTTTGCTTCCTGTATTGTTGTGCACTGTCTTCACCACCTCTTGGTGCTGGAGATTGCCATTGTCTGCCTCTATGGCCCTTGTGATTGCCCTCTGCCTTCACGTCTGTATCTGCCTCTTTGGGGCTTGTCAGTGGCTGGAAAGGACCAGTTTTGATGGCCAATTCCTGCTAAATCATGGTGGCTGGACCTGTAAGCTTTGACCCAGTTTGCATAGATTTGGCTTTCTCTTCCATTTTTTTAAATAATATATCCTCCAGCATTATGCAAAAAGAACATCCTTTTGTAAAGGTGCATCAAAGTTTTGCTTTCACATGATCAGGCAGATTTTGTTCCTAAGCCAGGCATGTCTGCGAATGGCTTGATCCTGTAGCAGCAGCTCTACTGGAGGCCTCTAGAGGCATCATAACCACGGTAGCCAAAGTGTGTTTACCCACTTGTTCTGCACTATGCATCATATCCTGTAACTCTTTTTAAATCTGGTTGTTCAAGGTTGGAGACATTTTGTTTTTTGTAATTTAATGATAACAGGAACTGTTGATATTTAATCATATAGGGAAACTGGCAGTTTAAAGGCCCTCATGGCTAGGAGTGGCGAGGTATAAACCTTCTTACCCCACCTTTCTAGAGATCTAGATTCCCTTTCTGCAGGAAGTGGATTCTTGGCAGTGGAGAGCCTTTATTCCTTAGGGCCTTGTGAAATGGTTTCAGGGTCAGCATTATGGCCTTTGTAGAGAATTGGTGAGAACTGGGTACTCTGTAATATCTATCAAGGCTTAACTGGTGCAGGAGGCAGTGAATCAGGATTAAAACAAGCCTCGAATAGACATCATCCAGTACCTCCAAAACAGGGGGAATAGCCAGAGGTCTGTGCTGAGGTAACCAAAAGCAAATTCCCTAAGCCTTTTTCTTGGAGTCTGAAAGTCTTGGCCTTCCCAATGGAAGTGTTCCCTCAAGGTGTGCAAGGTTTCCCCAAAGAAAAATCCTCAGGGGATACCCAGAAGGAAAAGACTGCTCTGCATCCTAATCCTCAAAAGGGGGAATAAAGAGTGTTCCTCAGCATCAGAATCTTTCTGATAAAGAATGGATCCCTGGTCAGAAGAGGGGGATTCTTCCTCCACTCTGGGTCTCTTTGTCAGGAGGGCTGAGAACCTCTGATAAGAGTTATTAGATCCTCAGCCATTTTAAGCATGTGTTTCTTAGGCATGGGTCAGGAATGGAGCCTTGTGTAGCAGGCCTAGTGTGATGCAGCTGCTTTGGATTTAGTCAAAGGCCTGGCATAGAAAAAGAGGATGAAGGCCTAAATACACCATGGGTGGATGTGAATCTGTCCACATTAGTAGGCTCGACATATGCTGGGGCTTCAGTTGTAGTCTGGGAAAGGGCTACGATGAACCAGGGGTCTCGAATTTAGAAGACATTGCCCGTGGAAAAGAGTGTCGTCGGTAGTCAGGGACTGCAAAGGCGTCTCACTGAGAACCGGACCATCGTGGAGCCTGTTTCGCGCGGGTGTCGGGTGGAGACCCTTGGGCCTCCGCCTGTTGAATCCTTTTCCTTGCGTTTTGGATAAAACGGTGGTCGGTGTGTCCGGCCCGACATTTTATAGATCCAAAAGCTTTACCAAAAAAAGTGTTGGGCGAACTCCGCCCGATGCTTGATAGTGCGTTTATTGAAAGGTAAGCATAAGCGACAGCCCGGTGACATGCGTGGTCTGGGCCTGCAAACAAAGGTATGCAAAGGGAATGGAAATCCTTGCGCGGTATTTGCTTCCCCACAAGAAATACAATTATTAACTTTTTTCTGACATCGGGTCTGAGGCAAGAAAAAGATTCCTCAATGGGGTACTTAGCTTTAATTTACAGAAGACTTCGGGTCCCAAATGGCCGTAATTCAGACCAGGAGCTGGCCGGCCGGCACTGCCGCGAACTGCTTCTGCCGGGCACCGCAGCGGCAAAAGACTGAAAGAACATGGCGCCGGGTTATGTCTTATATACTCTGGCCTTCCTGATGTCAGAAGAGTAAAGCCGACGACTAAACCCGACGCTGGACCAAGACTTTGGAATTCGGCCGACCGAGGGACCGCCTGACGGCTGAAATCCCATCTGTGATTACTGCAGCTGTATGCACGATGAACATCTAACCAATTGTAATCCAACAAATAAATGACACACAGATAATCAAATCTGTGGAAATAATTGGCCATCCACACCACAAGAAAAATCAGACTGAAAAAATATGTAAGCAATATTACTGGTCAATAACTACTTCATAATGCTCAACTGTCCCTGATTTTTGCCTCTTATTACCCTTCTCCTTATAAAATGTTTTGCTTTTCTGATAAATCACTGAAGACTACAGTCATTACATAATGTCAGACATTACAGTTTCATACTTCTTAGTCTTTAGGAAATCCATGTTCAAAACCCGGTTATTCTCCTACTAAAATGAGTTAGGGTAATATTTAAAGGTTATACATGATTTTGGACTTGTAAACCTATGAATCTACTAGTTATGCACCAAACATGGCACAACTATGCACTGAATGCATCATTCATACTCATTTCTGCCTACAACATATACTCCAAATTCAAGACTTGACGTAAATGGCGAAAAGACAATTTAAATAACCTCCTCCTTAAAACGTACAATAACCTGTAGCATCCTTCACCAGGCTTGTAAGCATGTACGGAATGTTTGACTGGAGCCATCCAGCATTTCTTGTGTGAAGTGCACCATTCTTTCCTTTGAGCCAGCGGGAAAACCTACCCGTGTATCTGAGCAATAAAACATAGCGTTCATAATCACTTTCACATACAGCACCAGGAGGTAAGTAGCAACTCTGTTTTCTAGCCTAAACTAACTCTGAACTTATTGTCCACTATCCACCGAGAAGAATAAATAATATTTTATAAAATACACAACTAATAATAAATACACACTAACCTTCAAAATGAATGTATCTTCTCAGTAGGGCTTGTCCAGGGATTACTCCCGTGTCACTATTAGACAGAGGCGCAGTAAGCTAAGCAAGAACAGTATACTCAAATCAAAGAGGTGGCGTAAAGCCATACAGAATGGGCTAGGCTATAATTGCCTCAGGGCAGATAGCCCATTATGAACCCTATGAACCTATAAAACCCTGCAGAGCACAACAAAACAAAAAATAACATGGTAAACCTCCTAGAAAACCATACCACCAACCAATCAGTTGAAAATAGCCAGTTAGCAATGGAGATAACACTCCTTCATTAACACAAACACACAGTGAAATTGCACTCATATGCAGGAAAACTAACAACATGTAAAAGAATTAAACCTATAATGCAAAGCTTTACACTACATAAACCATGGAACATGGAAACAAAAGAAGTATATCACATACTGCACATTTAAATTTCTCCAGTAATGAAACCAAACATGAGATGTCATGAATAACACACAGTTTAAATCTGAATTTCCCAAACATAGAAATGTTCACTTACCTGTAATCTACATTGTCTAAACAAGTCATTAATTCTTGAACAGCCCTCTCCCAATTTAATTTAGCTACTCCGAATTGAAACTACATAGACTTTAAAGTACGGCTTAACTAGCAGAATATGCATGCATTATCTGCCAAAACTAACTCCAAAATTCAAGTCACCTATAGCAGAAACGGTGACAGTCGAACATGTCACCAACCAGAAATAGTAAAATTTGTATAAAAAAAAATAAATAAATAACTATTAATTTAATAAGAAATGCTGCACTAACCTCTTGTCCAACCTTCCCTTATGACTGTGAGTTCCACAACTAAGCAGAATTCTGTAGAGCTCAACACATATTTCATAAAACAGCATACCCACCCCCAAAAAATTAAGCCAAGACTTGTCTGTCCACATGATGCACATAGACAATATCTGATTTTTCTACTTTGTAATGAATGCATGAATAGATTACACTGGTTAACACATTCAGATAATTACATTCATTGAAATGCATAAGACATTTTAACAGCTTAGTAATGAAATGAAAGTCAATAGCAAGCCAAACCAAGCACTTAGCACCTCATCAAGCGTAGTTATGACCATTTTTCTCTGCTGGCACCCATTGTTTAATCCAGTATGTCCAAGATCAAACATTTTAACAGAAAGCCAAGGATGACTGTAGCAATTATTGAATAATTAACATGCAAAACCATTGACTCAGGCTTCTCTTAAAA